>NW_027457636.1:551663-853327 GCF_050624435.1 Tenrec ecaudatus
GTGTTGTTTGATTTGAACATATGCATCCACTAACTCATGAATTAATTTTTCTTTGTGAGGTCTGAGAGTTATGAACACGTCAGATATTCTTCTGACTGAGGGAAAATCAGAAAACCAAGCAACTGAGCTAGAAATGAACAATCTCTTCTTTCAAAACCAAATCTATTCTGACTCATAGGAACCCTATAAGACTGATTAGAACTCATTGAGCTTCTTCTGACTATACTTATTTACAGGAATAGGCAATGTCATCTTACATATTTACATAGATAGATAGATAACATACGAAATAAACAGTTAATTAAATTATAAAGCAGTACATATGGCTCATCGCCATTCACTCCTATGAGAGAGTTGTGAGACACTGGCAGTCCTTCAAGTCTTGAGGGCTGCTGGGTAGTCCTCTGTAGAGCAATTCAGGCTATCTGGCTACAGGCAGCACACAGCAAGTCAGGTCAACAGTCAGCCAGATGACAGGGTCCGACAGTCCCCAGCTCAAAAGATGTAGATTACAATGGTGTGGAGGATCAGGTCTTGAAGGAACCTCAAATTACAGCGACACAGTCCATGGATTAGGTGTCCCACAGGTAGTGTAGCTTGCAAATTGAGGCAAAGAAAAAGTAAGGTAGCTGCACACTGGTCCGATGATCAATGATCAAAGAGCAAGAGACAAGAGAGGCGAGGCTCTCCGAGCTATTTATCTCTCCGCACTTCAATTAATGTTTTTATTAGCCAGGTTGGCACAATAAACTAACAACCTCAGCTCCCGAGTGATCCCTGCACTCTGAAGAAGAAACATTGAGGTCTTTTAGACTCAGATTTCTGGATTTGTTTGTAGTCCCCATCTCCTCGGGTTGGGCTTGACCGGTCGCTTAATCAAGGTGTACTGCATCTTTCAAAATACTGAAATATGGAAATGATAGAAAATATGGCCTCAAGGAAAATGCAATAGATTTTTTCTCCAGTTGTCTATTGTTGTACACTAAACAGACATGAAACCTTGTAGCTTAAAATCACAAGATCTTTTTGTTTTTCATTTGTTGCTTGACTTTCCTATTTACTCTTATAATGCACATATATGATTTCAGAGGACACTCTCATCTCTGTTGTCTTCTTTGTGTGTATGTCCTTTGCTATGTTCGATAGTATATGGATGCCCTGCAGTGGGGCACTTGCATGTGTGCCTGCCTCCTTATAGATGGTCTCTATAGCTCTGCGATTTACATTAGGTCCTTGACCCATCTTGTATTCATTTTTGTACATGGCTGAGGTTTGGGTTGTCTTTCATTCTTCTGAGGGTGATGAGTCAATTGTGCCAACCCCATTGTTGAAGATAACGTCGCTCTCCCTTATACAGTTCCTATGGCCTTTGTTGAAGAGTTGCCTGTATGTGGATGGATTATTTATTAGTTTTCTATTCTATTTCATTGGTCAACATATCTATCATTGTATGAGTACCAGGCTGTTTTTACTGCTGTGGCGGTGTAATACTTTTGAGGTCAGTTTGTGTGAGTCCCCCTAACTTGATCCAAATATTTTTGGGTCCCTTGATTATCCTAGGATTCTCCATATAAAGTGAGTAATTATTTTCCAGTTCTTTAAAGGGTTAAATTGGCATTTGGATCACGATTACATTGTACTTAGTGACAGTACTGGGTAGTTTTAACATTTCCTTGGTATTGGGCCTCTTTATCCATGAACATGGCATATTGAGAATGTGAACAGACTTGCATTGGGAAGCATAAACATTCCTGAATCATGGCATCTTGCTGAACAAGAGAGACAGAAAATAGAGAAGACACAAAGAGGCTTTGGACCAGTGCTGAGTTCGACCTGCACACTTCCTACTAAAGATGAGAGTCATATGGGAGCCACATTCTGTTTTCATATGGTTTGTTCCCTAACTTGCTGCCTACATAACTATAGCCGGGAAATCAATGTCACAATCGGGAAATTCTATGGAAGCCTCTGCTCTCAGTCTGTCCCTTCAGAAGTAACATCACCAAGTCTTTCTCTTCAGGCATCACTTGGTAAGTTTGAATAGCCAGTCTTTCTGATTTAATTCAAATAGCTCACCTCTGGCAGTAGTACCCTGTCGCTCCATCTTCCCTCAATTTCATTAGATCCAAATCACCAAGTTTCCATGAGTTTCATCTGGACCTCGATCCTGAGGACTGCCTGGCAAAATCATTTTACTCCACACGAAAAAAGGCTGATATTTCTGAAGAATATTTTCTTTGTTATGATACAGCTCTTTAAGTGTATGAAATATCAGGGATAGGCAAAGCTGGTAGTATAAACAGGATAGGCAAAGCTGGTAGTATAATCATTAAGAGATTCTCTGAGGGAAACTGCAAGATGGAGAAGAACACCAATATCACAACAGAAAAACAGTCCTGAATGTCCCCATCTGCACCTGCTCCTGGACCTGAGGCTTGACTCTGTGGGTCTTGCGCGCCCCCTGGGGGCCTGTTTCCTCCCTGAAGGGGAGATTTGTGTCCTGGTTCAGTCTGAATTCTCCTCACTGTGATGGTAGCACAGAAATAAAAAGGCATGTCCTCGAATTCCAGGCTGTTCATATGCAGATGCAGCAGTTCTTGGAGATACAAAAACATCTTGGAGAAGTCTTTGTAGTATGCACCATCACCACTTGACACCCACTGCAGGTCCTTCCCTGGAGCCTGGTGGACACAGATCATGCATAGCTATTGAAGGGCAACCTTGAGGTTGCACTGGAGAATCTCAGAGACCCCCAAGGAACCCCACACTCCACTAGCTGCACCTCACTCTGGACTTCTGCAAACACAGATATCCATGGCAGGAAAACCATCAGACATGTTCACCGTGTCTCCCACTCACACCCAAGCACACAAACTGGTTCATGACAAAATCACCTGTTAAAATAGCAACAAGGACAAGCCCCTTTCAACTAAGAGGCCAGGCTTTCTGTGTTGTGCTCAGTCCTGATCACTGAGTTGGGACTCCTGAGAATCCAGGAGCACTTCCAGAGCTGCAGGGTTGGGGCTGTGTTGGCTTTCATCAGCAGAGGGAGGGGTGGATTTGCATTCCCTCCTACTACAGAGCAATAAATGAAGTTGCATGACTTCTGAGATCCGAGGGTTCTGTTCCTAGAACAGATATGAGTGTTTTAAGTGTGTTGGAAAGGGCATGCTGATAATATCCTTGGTAACATGTATTATATTACTGTTCTATGCTAAATTGTTATCATATATAATTCATTTTATTCTTCTACTAACACAATACATAAGATTATATTTATAGATTTCTGGTTTTTAGGAATAATACTACATACAGAGATGTAAAAATGTTTTTTATATCTATGAAGGATTCACAGCATTTCCTTCTTAATGTCCCTTGAGATTTTGGAAGAGGCAAGGTTGAGGTTGTCCTCAGGACTAATAATAAGAGTTGTCATACAAGGAAGGCAAGGGGAAGGTGGGGGAGAAGGTGAAGTTGGGGGGGAAGGGGGAAACTGATCACAATGATCTACATGTAACCCACTCCCTGGTTATAAAACAGAAAAGTGGGTGAAGGTAGATATCAGACAATGTAAGAGATGACAAAATAATAATTTATAAATTATCAAGGGTTCAGGAGGGAGGGGTGAGTTGGGAGGGAAGAGGAAAATGAGCTGATACCAAAGGCTCAAGTAGAAAGACAATGTTTTGAGAATGATGATGACAACAAATGTACAAATGTGCTTGACATAATGGATGGATGTATCTATTATGATTGATAAGAGTTGTACAAGCTCCCAATAAAGTGATTTTTTAAAAAAAGGTCAGTGTTGTAAGATGGATGAGCAAAAATTTCCAAATTAATTCTTAAGACTGCTCTTGCTACCCTTGAAGAATAAGTAGGTACAAAGCCCTAAAGAGTTTAAAAGGGAAAAAGGAAATGTGGCACAAATCCTTTGCCCTTTTTCTCATCATTGCAGTTTTCCATTTTCTTAAAACATTTTCATATGAGCCCTGGTCATTATGCTGAAGCCTTTTAAAATTGCTACAGGACAGGGGTCCTACAGGCAATAGACCAATTATTGGGCAGTTAGCATGTCTTCTTCCCACTAAAGCATCGTGTTCTGAATGAAGGCAGGATTAGAGTTCTGGGTCATGTGGTTGTTGTGGATGGATGGTATTGAGTCAGTTTTGACCCACAGGGACCCTGTGCACAGCAGAACAGAACACTGTCTGGTCCTGCACCGTCCGTTCTCAAGATCCTATGCTTGAGCTGTCTGGGGGACAGATAATTAAGGACAAATGAGGGAGAAATTTATTCATAAGTTTTGAGGGGGAAACCTGGCAGTTTAAAATTTATTATCTAGGAGAAATGGCAGAAAAAGTACAAACAATATAATGAAGCATTTCAAATATGTTTCTTTGTTCTTTGTCCGTTGGCTTGCTTTTTAATTGTGAGGAGCTCAGGCTTTGCTTCTGAGCTTTTGCAAAGGAACACTTGAATGGTGTAGATACTTTCTATGGACGTCATTCCTTCATGTCACAGAAGGCTGAGCTGGGACAAGCAATTGCACAGTGTATCTGCATGGAAAACATGGCTCTAGAGAAAAGGCACATTATGGTGTGGCAGAAGGCAGGGACAAGGCTATGTCAGATGGTTGCTGGTGAATTAGAGGAGACGGAGGCTGTCAGGACAGTGCAGTAATGAGCAGTTTGTTATTTTCTGCATCATTCATCTTAGGACCTACCATCAGGGAAGATGTTACTGTGATGGAAACTTCCAGTTCCTTTCATGTGCAAAGACATCGTGGTGAGAATGAGTAGGAATAAACTTAGGGAAGGGGGAACATGGATATCCAGGATGAGGGGGATTCCCTTGTTCTTGGAGTAGAACAGAGAGATAGCAGGGTTGTGAATGGGGAGGCAGGGACAGGAGTGGAGTGCTGGAAACTGTGATACTGGTAGGAAGTCAACTGCAGCCTGCCCCATGACTCCTGGAGATAAAGTGGTCCTGTGACCAAAAAGATGTGCTTTAACCATGCCAAACATTTTCTGTGGCCTCATATGCATGTTAAAAAGGCAAAACAGAAAATCAAAAAAGAAAGAAAAAAGTACTAGGCCACCATGGTTTGGAAAAATAACCAAACCAAACCAAATACAAAACCCTGCATATTCTGAAGAATTAAATTTAAAACATAGGATAACTGCTTAAATTTCAACTAAATCATTAACTAAATGATTGTCAGAATACTTCTCAAAGTGTGGTGGAAGGATATACTATTAAATTTCCAGCCAATACATAAACACTTAATGGTTATCTTTACCCAGACCTCCATCCCTCCATTTCCCCTGAGTCTAGTTGAAAAGTATTTATCTGAGCGTCATGAGAATTCTGACACAGGGACCCCTGAGAGTGTCATTTCTTGTCCTTCAGGGACAGACTGTTGCTGTAAGACAGAATATATTCTCGTGTTACAACATAACTTTTGAAATCAAAGATATAAGGAGTAGGCATATAATTAATATTTTTAAATTAGAGATAGATTCCCTAGGGAACTGTGAGATTTAGACGAATCCACATGTGACCACAAGCCTTGAAACTCCAGATGCTCCTGCTCTGGGGCTGAGTCCTATGCTCTGTGGGTCCTGAGCACCTCCCTGGAGACCAGTCTCCTCCCTACAGGGGAAGTTTGTGTCTGGGCTCTCACTGAGTTCCCCTCACTGTGTCTCTTGTACAGTAATACATGGACATGTCCTCAATTTTCAGATTATTCATTTGAAGATAAGAGTGTGTTCTTGGAGTTATCTCTGGAGATAGTAAATGGACCCTTCGCGGAGTTGGTGTAGAATATGTACCATCACCACTAATGGCTGCGATCCACTGCAGGCCCTTTCCTGGAGCCTGGCGGATTCAGTGCATGTAAGAGTCACTGAAAGTGAATCCAGAGTCTGCACAGGAGAGTCTCAGAGAGCCACCAGGCTTTGTTAGTTCACCTCCAGACTCCGCTAGCTGCACCTCACCCTGGACACCTGCAAACACAGAGGCACTCTGATTATACAACCCACATACAAACAATTGCCCTCACAATTTTAAACACACAGAGCAAAGTCTATCACAATTGCCATGTAAAATAGCCAAAAATGAATGCCAAAGTCTGGCCAAAATTCATGGTGTGTCCTATGGACTAGCTCCTGGGCACAAATGGAAATATCAGAGACCCCAGAGACTGGGGCTGTCCTCTGAGATCTCCCACATCAGGGACTGTGGCCGGCTTATCAGCAGGCAGAGAGCTACATTTGCATGTCCCCTGAAATTTGAAGCAGATGAGTAGAGATCATGGGCCAGAGTTCTCCCTCAGACTCAAAGAAACACAAGCACTCTCAAGGGAAAACAGAACTCTTAGTTAGGATTTTTATCAAGCATTGCTTTAATCATTGTATATTATCAATATTTTTGAAAAGTACTTTCTAATTTATAAACCTTATATTACAAACACAACAACCTTTGTGACATAAGAGCTCCTACTGCATCCTCTCCCATCCCTTTTAAGAGATGGGTACACATGATTATGATGGGTAACTCTATAATCTGTTTCTTGTATTACAAGGGAACCTTATTAGATGTTTTTTGTTTTGTTTTGTCTTGTTTTTTGCTTTCCATGGAATTTCCACATTTCAGTGATACTCTTTAACTTTGGGCCTGAAGTTGATCATAGAATGTGTACAGAAAACATGAAGAATGAAATCTCCTCCCTGGACCTACTTCTTTTGTCATGATCAGGAAAACTCGATATTGATTATTTAACTTTATCTCCTAAAAGTCACTTTTCTTTTAATTGGCTTACTTAATGTGTTCCTTCCACTTCATTTGAGTTCTTATATTTATTAATTTCCTCCCCCACCCCCTGCCCTCCTAACTTATGATATAGCATACTCATCGTTTTCTGGTTCCAGTAAATGGAAACAGCAGTCATTAATTAATTCAGTCCAACACAGCCATTCAGGCTATGAAAATCATTAACTACATGTACTAGCTATCAATGATACAAATAGCATTTGTATATAAAACAGGTATTCATGAATACATACAATGTCATATTTGCATATGTGTTAAACCAGGTTGTCTAGCGAAACAAGTCCATTGCTACTCATATATGTGTAAAAGATAACTTTATATCAAGAAGTAATTACACATCAATAAAACATCCCAGCCAGTACAGATAAAATTTATAAGTTCAATATTAGCTCATAGGTCTGATATTAGCCCATATGTCTGAATTCCTCTTTTAAGTCACATAGCACATGCAATGATGCTGAATGCAGGATGATCGCAGGCAAGTGGAAAGTCCTGGGGATCCAATGGCAGTGGACGCATCTTCAGGGCTTTGGTTGCCATCACTGTGGCTCCACGTGGCTTGTCAACATGAAAATGTGAGAGAGAGAGAGAGAGAGAGAGAGAGAGAGAGAGAGAGAGAGAGAGAGAGAGAGAGAGAGAGAGAGAGATATCTACCTCTTCTAATGGGAGATTCAAGAAAACACTTCCGAGAAGACTCATAAGAAGGCCACACGCACAAGAAGGGATCACCATGCTTTGATCTGATTGATGGGCTAGAATCCACCCCTTCACCTTCAGTCTTTTATCAAGTTAACATGAAATTGTGTAACTACCACAGCATAAAATCTACAAATGTATAAACAGCGCAATATCTGTGGGGTTTTGTAATAAATATTCACAGAGTGGTCATTTTGGAGGGAACTGAAACTCTAGATGCTAATAGGATGCTCCTTGTTCCCATGCCTCCCCCATTTCTATGGTCTCAGAATTCTTGCCCCTGTCCTTTCCACAACCCAAGTTATCCCCATAGACCAATACCATCATCACAGGGACGTTTGTGTTTGTGATGGTAGTGAGTCCTCTGTTTCCCTCACACATTAATGGACAGCCACGTCCTCAGTGTCATTGAGCTCAGATGCAGGGAGAACAGATTTGAGTCTGTATATTTTTCTGGAGCTTGAGCATCATCAGTTCCTTAAAGATGAGATGTTGTTTTCTGCTATTGAAATATATTGCTCACAACTACTGCAACATTTTCTGAAGGTTTTGGCAGCTCCAGCTCCAGCAGCATCTAGGCATCAGAGACAGCAAAGCCTATGCAGAGGATCTGTGATGATTTCTCACTCTTGGACCCAAATCTTGGACAACTAGGAACAGGGAAAATAATCACTGATGACAAGTAATGGAAGCCTCAGTAATCCAGCCCATTTTTGGAATCTTGACACTGCTAGAGAGAAGTAATAGCTAGGCAGAGGAATCTCCACAGGACATTGATGTCCTATGGAAAAGGTCTATGGATCCTAGAGAACCCTGTCTATGATGAAATGTTTTTCACTAGGTTTGAGACTTTACCTGGAAATTGATGAAGTGCTCTGCATATTAGAAGCCCAGGAATAAAGAAGAGAAGTTCCCAATCTCCTCAGAAACTGCAAGTCTGACCCCATCATCTTCTTTGTGCTAATACCAACACCACACTCACTGCCATCAGTGGATTCCGACTCATAGAGACTCTATATGACAGTGTATTCCATCATGTTGAAAAGCACACTCGACGAAAGGAACTGTGTTACCAACATGACTCCTGCTAGAAACAAACACAGGGCTGCATGACAGTGAAAGGGACCCGCTCTCCTTGGATCAAGCAAGGACTGAGGCAGAAGATTCCCCAAAGAAAGCCTCTGAAAAAGATGGTAGGCATGGCTTAAAGGTTTGGAAATATATACCAACAAGTAAATGTATAGGATTAAGGATGTGAAACATATTTCACAGGGATGGTTACGAATATGCATTAGGGTGAGGTTAAGATTCTTTTTTAAATTAATAAATCTTTTTATTGGGCTCATACAACTCTTATCACAATGCGTACATACATCAATTGAGCAAAGCACCCTTATACATTCTTTGCACTCGTCATTCTCAAAATTCACCTTCCACTTGGGTTCCTGGAATCAGCCCGGTTTCCCATTTTCCCCCTTCCCCTCCCTCCCTGCTCCCCCCTTCCCCCTGGTCCCTTGATAGTTTATAAATAATTATTATATCTTATCTTACACTCCCCGGTGTCTCCCCTCACCCACCTCCCCATTGCCCATTTCCCAGAGAGGAGGTTACACATAGATCTCCAAGATTGGCTCTCCCTTTCTGCACCCCCTTCCATCCTGGTATAGCCACTCCTACCGCGGGTATTGAGGGGTTCATCTGTCCTAGATTCCCTGTGTTTCCAGATACCTACTTCACCGCTGTACATCCTCTGGTATAACCAGGTCCGCAAGGTAGAATTGGGGTCATGATAATTGGGAAGGGAGGAAGCGTTCAGGAACTAGAGGAAGGTTTTGAGTTTCATTGTTGCTACAGTGAACCCTGAGTGACTCATCTCCTCCACACTACCCCTCTGGAAGGGATGTCCAGCTGTCTACAGATGGGCATTGGGTCCCCATCATTCACTCCCCCTCATTCACGGTGATGTGATTCTCGCCACCACCCCACCTTTGTTGTTTGGGACCTGGTCTCCTCTGCCCTTCACGATCACCTATGTTGGTGAGCTGCTTCTGTGTGGGCTTTGTTGCTTCTGGGCTAGATGCCTGCTTATTTGCTTTCAAGCCTTTACGTCCCCAGATGCTATATCTCTCAGTAGCCGGGCAAGACACAGCTCCTTGTACTTCTTGGTTCCAAGTGTCTTATTTGACCTTTTGGGTGACTTTTGGTTCCTTGACCAAAATTCTTATGTTCCATGTGACCTGTGACCTGAAGGTTGGGAATGTCTTGGTGGACATGTTTGCCTGGCCAGAATGGATACTCATTTGGTGTAGTGGGATATTTTTTTTGTGAGGAAAGAGCTCAACAGATACAGGATATCAGGAAGGGAAATACAGAATAATTGCAGGCAATAAATGAGGCACTCCAACATCCTGTGGCAACATCTCATATCTTAAGGAGAAGTTCCTTGGACAAGCTATGGAATTTACACTGTGACACAACCTTAAGCAGCTTGGGAAATAATCTCTAAGAGAATGTCCAAAGTTCATCTTATACTGTACTCCTTAGCTACTATATTCACAACAAATATAATCTTGTCACAAGGGATTAGTTATCAATGATAACTTTTTCCCAGAAATGGTACATCTATTGTTATTTTTAATCACTTTATTAGTGGTTCATACAACTCTTATAACAATCCATACATACATCAATTGTATAAAACACATTTGTACATTCATTGCCCTCATCATTCTCAAAATATTTACTCTCCACTTAAGCCCCTGGCATCAGGTCCTCATTTTGCCCCCTCCCTCCCCACTACCCCCTCCCTCATGAGCCCTTGATAATTTATAAATTATTATTTTGTCATATCTTGCCCTGTCCAATGTCTTCCTTCACCCACTTTTCTGTTGTCCATCCCTCAGGGAGGAGGTCACATGTAGATCTTTGTAATCGATTCCCCCTTTCCAACCCACCCTCCCTCTATGCTCCCAGTATTGCCACTCATAACACTGGTCCTGAAGGGATCATCCTCCCTGGATTCCTTGTGCTTCCAGTTCCTATCTGTACCAGTGTACATCCTCTGGTCATGCCAGACTTGCAAGGAAGAATTCGGATCATGATATGTGGGGGATGGGGGGATGGAGGAAGCATTTAGGAACGAGAGGAAAGTTGTATTTTTCACCGTTGCTACATCGCACCCTGACTGGCTCGTCTCCTCCCCAAGACCCCTCTGCAAGGAGTCTCCAGTGGCCTAAAAATGGGCTGTGGGTCTCCTCTCCGCACTGCCCCCCTCATTTACTATGGTAAAAATTTTTGTTCTGATGATTCCTGATACCTGATCCCTTTGGCTCCTCGTGAGCCTACAGGCTGGTGTGCTTCTTCCACGTGGGCTTTGTTGCATTTGTGCTAGATGGCCGCTTGTTTACCTTCAAGCCTTTAAGACCCCAGACACTTTATCTTTTGATAGCTGGGCACCATCAGCTTTATTCACCACACTTGCTTATTCATCCACTTTGTCTTCAGCGGTTGTGTTAGGAAGGTGAGAATCATAGAATGCCAATTTAGTAGAAGAAAGTATTCTTGCATTAAGGGAGTACTTGAGTGGAGGCCCAATGTCCTTCTGCTACCTTAATTCTAAACCTATAAATATGTGCACATAGATATAGTTCCCCATCCTCATACATTAATATATTTGCATATGTATTGTTTGTTTTCTTTCTTTCTTTTTTAGGAATTTGGCAGTGATTGGTAGATATATATGGGCAAGAAAAGTATATATTACTTCCCTTTTTGTTCCACCTTCCAAAGATCAAACTGGAGCTTCACTCAAAAATTAAAGAGTTTATTGAAGGAACAAAACAATCGAGGAATGGACAATAATAATTGTAAGGATTCACAAAGTCCCACCGTAAAAGTAAATTTTCAGAGTTTAAATGCAGAAGGATCCTGAAACTTAAAAGATTATTCCAATCCCTTGATCTTTACTACGTTTGGCTCAAATGGACAAGGCAATATCAAGGACACTATATAATGATTGAGTCATGTAACAATTTTTATTTGCTTTGCTTTGACTTTAGATATTGGGAGAGAGAGTGAATGCTCTTCCTGGCAGCTTGTTGTGGGAGTAGCTATGCTGACTTTTACTCATATTTTCTACACTTTCAACTGAGTTGAAACTAAAAATTAAAATTGTCGATCACAGGACAGAATGTTGCAAGACCAACCACTTCTATGCAAATACCTTTTACAAGTTCAAACCTGTCCGATAGAGTCACTTTGGGTCACAATCAACTATTTGACAGTGAGAGTTTCCATGTACAATTTAGAAGACACTAGTACACTCTCTACGATTGTAAACAGGGTTTCCATTGAATCTGTTTGAGAGCTGTGGGAACAAAACCAACTCAAGACTCCGGAGAAAGGCCCACCTGTGCTCAGCTCTGAACCTGCTCCTGGATCCTGTGCTTGTTGTTTGTCCTGAGCTCCCCCTGCTGGTCAGTAAGCCCCATGCAGTCCAGCCCCAGAGCTGTCCTGTGAGGGTCACACTGACTGCCCTGTCTATGTCCACCTGCACTGAAATAGACAGATGGGTCCTCAGTGCTCACAGAGGTCAGGGGTAGGGAGAACTGTTTCCTGGAAGAATCAAGGTCAATACTACAGAGATTTATAGTAGGAGATCCCTGTTCACCATGGCCTCTCCCTGGCTGCTGCCTGAATCCAATCAATCCCAAATACCCTCTCCCTGAACCAAGGTCGTCCTATCTCAAGAGGCTTTGGAGTCTCCTCCTGAGGAGGCCACTTTTAACCAGGAAACTATACCAATCATTTTCTTATGAGTATAACTGACTGTTATAAGGTCTGGAACCCATGAGTAGTTTGCGAATGCCACAGCATTACCGCTCCACCAAGAGATTTCTCCAGAACTGTTTCCCACATCAAGTTGAATGCAGGCAAGTGAATGAAGCTAGAAAGCAAGCAAATAACATGTCTACTTATTAGAAAGAAGGAAAGAAGGTCTAATAATATTGGGAATGGTTGTGTTGAGAAAGGGCCAGAAAATTTGAGCTGAGCATTTTCTTCAATTTTGACAATGCACCTGCTCATTCTTCAAGGGCATCAAGGACTGAACTCTGAGAATTTCATGAAGAAACTGTACTTAATCTGCTCTATAGCCCTACGGTTAATCATGTTACACAGTGAGCCACTTAAGAGAAACCCAATCCAGTAAGAGGCGTCAGTGCCCCCATGTGGTGAGATGTCTCCCTGTCATGTCAGTGATCTGTGTTTTTATTCTCACTCTCTAGGAGACAACAGACACTGTGTCCTCTGGTGCTGGACTGAGAGATGCCTCTGAGACTCCTGCTCTGCAGCTGCATCAGGCTGAGGGTTTCTGCCCCTCTCAGGAAGGGGGTTCTCTCACCGTGTCTCTTGCACAGTAATACATGTTCTTCAGGCTGCTCCACTGCAGGTACGTGGTGCTGATGGAGTTGTCTGTGGAGATGGTGACTTTTCCTTGGAAGGATGGGTTGTACCTGGTATCAGAGTCAACAGGATAAATCATTCCTACCCATTCCAAGCCCTTTCCAGGTGGCTGCCTAATCCAGTGGCTCCAGCTTCCAGTAAAGCTGTACTCAGATGCCTTACAGGAGATCCTCGAAGATTCCCCAGGTCTTTTCACCTCTGCCCCAGACTGCACCAGGTCACCTGAGCACAGACACCAGTGGAGATAGGATTCAGAGATCAGATATTCCCTCTACACACACACACACCACCACCACCACCACCACCACCACCCCACCACCCCATTCATCTCAAATCCTGTGACGATCCTGACCTTGGAGAAGAGCAATGAGGAGAGCTAGGCTGGCAGAGCCCATCTTGCAAGGAGGATGGAAAGGGATCACACTGTGGTCCCCAGCTGGATGATGAGGGTGCTTCCCCTGTGGAGGTGGCCTGTGGATCTAAAATGGATGTCTTCACTTTGCATATTTCTTCCCTGCTCTCCATGTCAGACTCCTCCAGTCTTATAACCCTGGAAACCCAAGGTAGGAGGAGGTGCGTGTGTTGGGACTGCTGGGAGGGACAGAATCTGATCCTAGTAACATCCTGCAAAACACACACACACACACACACACACACACACACACACACACCACCACCACCACCACCACCACCACCACCACCACCACCATCACCACAACCACCACCACCACCCGGCACTGACACCTCACGCATGGAGAGTTTTGCACTGTGGCTCTCCACTCAGTGTATCTCTTAGTCCACACCCGGGGAGGAGTTGTTTCAAACCCAGTGTGAATCTGCAGCCCAAGGAGCCTGGGGCGTCACAAAGGGTCCCTCCTTACTGTCTGTGGGGAATGATGTCCAGATAGAGAGTACCTCTGTCTCCTTAGTGAAGACTTTGCAGAATCTGATTTCCCAAATGGTCCCTTCTTAGTAAACTCTCAGGTACCTCCTAGTACCCAGGTCTGCCCTGTGCTTCCTGCTGCCTGAGAAAAATATAATCTGTCCCTAAACATTTCTCTGACCTACTCTGATCTAAACTAAAGAAAACAATCAGTGGGTTAACTTTTTCTCTCTCTGAGGAGGAGGCCTTGGGGTTCGGGGAACACAAAGAACCACTGACATAACAGCCCACAAAGACAATGTCCTACGTCTGGGTTTTGAGAGTAGTGACTGGGGACATTAAAACATATGAAGTGCAGCTAATTGTTTCTCCCTTTCCAGAGTGATGATAATTGAAGACAGATGGAAACCATTAGTCCAATGCTGTAATCAATCATAGATTCGAGTCTCCTGAACTCTCAGACCAGAAGAAACATATGGTGCCTTACTATCAGTACCCATTTCTTTGGAAAAGATAGCATTAGAGGGTCTTAGGAAGAGTGGGATAAAAAGTGAAACAATACACACAGAGAGAAACATACACACACACACACACACACACACAAAGAAAAGAGAAAAAAAGAATAGATTTACTGGTTGGTAGACTTGTGGAAGTCCTGAGACTGTGGTTGTCAGCCTCCCTTCAGGTCTGGGACAGAACTCAGCCCTTGGAAAAACTTCCAGCCAAATAACTGACAAGCCTACAAGGGAGCAATAGTCCTGGGGAGATACAATGACTTTAGAACAATCAAACTTCTGTGATTAAAAGGGCAACATTTATCCAGGGAAAAATTCATAATGTTTGGAAAGAAAAGGTAATTGTAACAGGAGTTTGTGTGCATTGCAGTCAATGAAATGAAACAAAAGTGCATGCATTTTTGAATGAACACTAATCTTCTCAGTATACCTTCATGCAATCCACAAAAAAAAAATAAAGAGAAAATAAAATTAAAGCATTTCCCCTCAGTTTTCTCCTGATGAGGAGAGAGCACCCCAGGTTGTGGTTTATGCACTTGGGGTCTCCCAAGAAACAAACAAGGACCCAGAGAATGTGTCCTACTTCCATGCCTCATTCTCCTCCCTCTGTTCTCTGGAGTTGACGGTCATGCTAAAAACATCTTAATCTTGGTTCTCAGAGGCAGGAAGAGGACTAAAAACCACGACACAGGGAAAAATGAGATAGGGGAGGCTCCAATTCTGCTAGGAAACCTGTATCTTCCTCATCACACACTGAGTCTTGAATCAGGATCATGTGCCTGTTTGGCCTGAGACCCTGTGCCATGCATCCCAACCTTCCCTTCATGGTGCTTACAATCTGGTCTCACATAACTTTCCTTACCTACTTTTATCTGCATCACCACACGCATCAAATAAGTGATATATTCCTGTTGTGGAGACCCAGTTTCTTAAGAAAATCTCTTGAAGAGTGAGTCATTGTTGTATAACATCCATGTACAACTCCTTATGACACACCTCATGTTGTAGTTTGTGCATTTAGTCTTCAATTTATCTCAAATAGAAAAAAGTGTTATCTGAACACCCTCTGCCTGGACTCAGCCCAAATCCCCGAATCTGAATACACAATGACACTGGAGTTTGTTGATCGAGTTTCTTTATCTCCCTCTCCATCCTTCTATACATTTCCAATCTCTGCTCTATATCTATCTATCTATCTATCTATCTATCTATCTATCTATCTATCTATCTATCTATCTATCTATCTATCTATCTATCATAAATCTGTTAATTGGTCTACCAATCTACTGAACAATTGATTAAGTTATCATCTATTTTCTCTGTATATACTGTCCATATCTTGTATCTATCATCTATCTGTATTTATCTATCTATGTTCCTTTCCTATTTCCATCTATTTCATGCTTAACTTTATTTCTGAAATAAACCTCGGCTTAATGGGAGTATATTTGTTTTGTTCTTGGTGGAGTATGTTATATGTAGGTCATTGATTTTAGTTTACTAGACTCATTTATTTGTTTACTTATTTGATTCTTGATGTCCTTTTGGATCTTCTGTTTCAATGTTAAGTCAATAATTGAACATGTTAAATTGAATTACTCCATTATTTGGTTGCATTATGCTGTTATTTATTTATTGCATTAAAATATTAGCCAGAAGTTGTTTGATATATTTTGAAGAAATAATGACATATTCTCACCACCTGTCTGGTAGTTAATTATACTGTGGTGGTTTGTGTTTTGCTGACATGCTGGAAGATATGTCACTCTTATATCAAATGCCAGAAGGGTCACCCAAAGTGAGCAGATTTCAGCAAAGCTTCCAGACTAAGAACAGACAATGCAGAAGGACCCCTCTCCCTCTTCAGAGGAAGAAGCTGCTAAAACCTTATGCATAACTTTGAAGCATGGTTGAATACTGAAAGCCTAGGCAAAGGAAGTAGGAAATTGTTGAAGCTACTGCCAGATGGGCCACTCAGGTTTGAGGGCACTCAAAATGTTACTGAAGAGGAGCTGATTTCTTGAAGTCATCTTGATTTCCATGATGATGTGATTTGGGAGTTGAGTCATTAGGATCTCCATTTGCTGATGGGGCATGCCTCAAGGTAAAGAGAAACAGCTGCAGAAGTCTTCTTAGGAACAGAACTTGTAATTTGCATACTACGGATGTTGGGAAATTGGAAGTGGTCAAATATTAAATGGTATACATGTGTATTGATTGATATCCTAGGCATTAGTGAGCATAAGTGCACTGACCAGTATTGGCCAATTTGATCAGAAAATCATAGGAGTTACTATGCTGGGAACAGCACAGTCAAGAGAATGGCATGGAATTGTCAGAAAGGTTTTGCTAAACCCATCATGAAATACAGTACTCGCTGTGATAAGATTATATTTGCCTTCAAGGAAATCCAATCAATACAACTATTATCAAGGATTACTTGAACAATGCAAGTGCTGCCAAGTTTAGAATATCAATATAACACTAATAAATAAAAATTATATTTTTATTTGGTTCTTACTCCCCACTTTTTTTGCTGAGATTTCAATTCCATTATTATACATCCTACATGCAATAGGTCTGATTTTAAATATTTTTATACATTTACATTGTATTCCTATGTCATAAAAATAGAGAAAACCCTTGAGGGAAACAGCGAGATGGAGATGCATAACCAGACCACAAAAGGAAACCAGCCCTGAAACTGTCCCTCTGCACCTGCTCCTGAGTGTGTCCTGTGATCTGTGGGTCCTGAGCGCCCCCTGCTGCCCAGCTCCCTCCCAGCAGGGAGTTTGTGTCTGGGATCACACTCACTTCCTCTCATTTTCTCACAGAGTAACAGAGGGTCTTGTCTTTCATTTTCTTACCGTCCATTTGCAGATAAACTGTGTTCATGTCATTGTCTCTGCAGATATTGAATCAACCCTCCAGAGTCTGCATAGTTCTTAGTGCTGTAACGGAACTATTTACACAAATTGATGAACAAAGCTTACATACCAAGGTATCTTTATCCTCCTCTCTTGAGAGGTGATTTCATTTCACAGGAAGGTTATGCTATTTTCAGGAAGTAATTGTCTTTGTTTCCCATCTTGAAATGCGTAACAAGTAAAGAAAGGATTCAGCGAAATATTCGGAGTCCCTGCCTCAGTGAGCACAGCTGCCATTCCCCCGGGTTTTCTGACGCTCTCAGGATATGGGTTTCACAGCGCTTGTCTCACACAGTCAGGTTGCAGTGTCCTTGGACTTCAGGCTGCTTATCCGTAGATAAGCTGTGCTGATGGGGGCATCCAAGGAGAAGACAGAGCCCTATGTGAATCCCTGGATATATGTTGATTTCCCAGTGTGGGTGTTGATCCAGCCATCCACTGAAAGCCTCTTCCGGGTACTTGTCAAACCCTATTCATTCCATCACTGGTGAAGGGGCTCACAGAAGTCCTACAAGACACCTTCACGAATCTCCCAACTTTTTCACCTCAGCCCCAGACTGCACTAACTGCATTTAGGCATGCACACCTGTGTGTGAGGACGTAAACCAGAAAGTGAGGGCTCTGGAGCTGCCACAGTGTTCGCTCCATTCCCATGTCTTATCTTACCCAGGGCGACTGCCAATAGGAAAATGAAGCTCCACAGTCACCCCTTCATGAGTGCACTTTGTTGTCAGTGGTTTAGGAATAACTTTTGTGGCAATATCTTTGCTTAATGCTTCCCCAGGGGAATGGCTTCAGCCTTCAAATCTATAGAGCTCTCGTATGTGCATATAATTCACATTCATGAATGTATTCCTGGTCTAAATCAGTGATAAATAATAAGAAGCCTTGATAACTCTAGAGCAGCAATTCTCAACCTTCCTAATGCCACGACCCTTTAACACACTTCCTCATATTGCGGTGACCTCCCAACCATGAAATTATTTTTCATTGATACTCCATGACTGTAGTTTTGCTGCTTTTATAAATCAGATGACCCCTGTCAAAGGTTTGTTCGACCCCCAAAGGGGTTTTGACCCCATTGAGACTGCTGCTTTAGAGCATCACACATAGTGATAGCTGAGCTGTTCATCTCAAGTGCATTCTGGAATACTGATGGCTAATTGTGGGAATATCTCACCAAGTGAACTCACAGCTGGTCATGACTGGTACAGACGTATCCACGTACACACGTCTCCTATAATTTCATTCACTTCATAGGTGAGAGGTGACAAAATCAACTTCCCAAACACTAACACTGACCATTCAAGGGGGTTGTTTTAGGTGAAGTTGATTAGAAAAACAAACCCAGAGAGGTTAAGAGAGCTTTCTATCAAATAGCAATTGTACGTTGAGAAAACATCCAAGCCCAGTCCAGATCAAATCCATAAGCCTGATATTAGGCCATATGTCCAATACTAGTCCGTACATTTCTCTTGACTCACAGAGTATTCAGTGATGATGAGTGCAGGAAGATCACAGTCTAGTGGCTGGAAAGTCTTGTGGATCCAATATCAGTGGAAGCCTCTTGGTGCTGGTGTGTGTATCCATGTGGTTCCTCCAGCTTTCTGCATGGGCCTCCCCACAGGGAGATGAAGCACAGACAAGGTGTGTCCCGCCTCCCAAGAGAGAGGAAATTCTCAGAATCGTCATGAGAAGGCCACACACACAAGTAAGCATCTTCAGGCTGTGAGCTGATTGACAGGCTAGACTCCACCCCTACACTTATTTATCAAGTTAACATGAAATTATGTAACTGCCACCACGGCTATTCCTCTGGTCTGTGAAGTGCAGTGATTTCTCACCGACTCCTGGGGTTGGGAGAGTCTTACTCATTTTACTGTATCCTCCTCTCTCTCACTTTTAATGTAATGAGCGTGTATTCCTAAATAGCCACCTATGTCTTCCATGAACTTAGCTTTTCTTACTCGTTGAAAAGAATTGAAACAAATGTATCATTTTAGCAGGCATATGCTTATTTCCACTACTCACATAAAAACCAGTCCACAAGAACAAAAAAATCATAGTGAATGGGAGTGGGGGAGTGTGGAATGGAGACCCAAAGTCCGTTTGTAGGCCACTGGACATCCCCTTACAGAAGAGTCTTGGGGAGGAGACTAGCCAGTCAGGGTGTGTTGTAGCAACTATGAAACATACAACTTTCCTCTAGTTGCTAAATACTTCCTCCTCCCCCACTATCATGATCCCAATTCTACCTTACAAATCTGGGTAGACCAGAGGATGTACACTGGTACAGATAGGAACTGGAAATGCAGGGAATATAAGGTGGATGTTCTCTTCAGGACCACTGGTGTGAGTGGCGACACTGGGAGGGTGGAGGGAGGGTGGGTTGGAAAGGGGATACCAATTACAAGGATCTACATGTGACCTCCTTCCTACAGGATGGACAACAGAAAAGTGGGCGAAGGGAGACTTCAGAGAGTGCAAGATATGACACAATAATAATGTATAAATTATCAGGGGTTCATGAGGGAGGTAGAGTGGGAAGGAAGGGGAAAAACGAGCTGATTCCAGGGGCTTAAGTGAAGAACAAATGTTTTGAGAATGATGAGGGCAATAAATATACAAATGTACTTTACACAGTTGATATATGTATGGATTGTGATAAGAGATGTATGGACCCCTAATGAAATGATTAAAAAAAGGCAGGGAATAAAATTTTTAAAAAGGTCCACAAAACACAATGGAAGAAAAATTGAAAGGCAACCAATTGAATAATATAAAAGTGTGTAAACTTCAAAAATCATACAAAACATCTTTTAAAATATAAAGGAAATTATCTTTATCACAGTAAGTCTGATATTATTCCATAAATAAATTCAATTATTTTGCAATATATATTTAAGATACATTAACAGGATTAACAAAAGTTGTACATTTTAATTAAAAAATAATATCAGCACTGTGAAAGAAAAAAGAGAGAGAAAACCCATAATATCAGGATATATCACTACAAAATTGGCAAAATGTGAAGAGTATAGTACACATTTTTATGAAAATACTGCCTTGTCTGAATGGTTCTAAAACAATCCAAGAGCTAAGAGCTCATAAGACCCACTAACCTCTGGATGGTTTTCATTTAAAGTCCAGGGGACTGGTTTCCAGGTTTCAGCTGGAAGAACTTGGGTACAAAGCAGAAGGGGTGATAAAATGTTGATCAGGTTTGCTTGATGTTGGGCCATGAGGCACCGCTTGCACTCATCCCCCATAACATCTATTCACATGGAGATTACCACAGCTCTGTGCCTGTGTGCCCACGTTGGGTCCTTTCTGGACCCCTCCAACTCCATTTCCGCTATGGACCCCTGCACTCTCTCTCTTGGCCTGTCTCCTCCTCTGAGTCAGTCATAAGCTCCGTTTTCTGCAATGTGAGTCACGGATGCACGGATGCTGGGAGTCCCTACATGCGGGCATCAGAGAACTGACATGGATTGACATATCAAAATGCCTCCAAAAATCTAGAGAGAGGTGCATTCAGAGAGGCACAGCAGTAATCTGCTTACCTGGATCAGAAACCACTGAAACCATGTATTTTAAAAAATATATGTATATATATAAATTAAAATGTGATAAATTTCTAGAGGCTGAGTACTGATTACTGAGACTGTGAGAAACCACTGGGGCCGGTCATTAGTGGAGCTCATGATCTAACTGTAAAACCTGTTGAGGTTCTCCAGTGAACATTCAAAACAAGTCCTCGTGTTTCTGGCCCTGGAGAAGAAGACCATTCTCAACTTGAAATATTTCACACCAGAGGAAGGTCATTTGTATTGTCTTTCCATAGCTGGGGGGTGAAATATTTCTCCTATCAACCACCCACCACACATCTTACCCATGATGCCTACGTTGAGAGTCGGGGGGGGGGTAGGGGGGGAAAGAGGAATAGTCAACAGGGATAAACAGTCAAAGGTAAAGAATATGGATACTGCCGTGAAGCAAAGGAACACCAGCCAGTGAAGATATAAACTACAGCACAGGCATGAAGGTCAGAGCCCCACTACGAAGGTCCCATAACAGATTCAGGCTCAATTAGATGATCACACAGAAAATTCCTATTCTCTCACTTCATCACCATCCAGATTCCCAGCATAACAATTGTGGATTACAATTTAGAAAGGTAAAATTCTGCTCCTCTGAGGAGTAAAAATATAGATGTATAGTGAACATTAACATTTTCTACCTCTTGTCAGATTAGGATAAATCCTCACAAGACTCAGATATGAGAACAAGGGCAATAAATGTTTCCACCGTGCAGAAATAGTAAATAATAAGATGAAATTCTCATTTATCTGAATACATCAATCTCATTTGATTATGACCTTTCTGTGCAGTTAGTTTTTAGTCTGTGTAGCACATTGTGACATCTCAAATTTAATTCATTAGCATCTTTGAAAGTTTTCATGATTCATTTTATATTGAAAAACTGAACAGAATGATTTTTTCAGTCACACAACCAATCAACATTTTTTAACAAACTGCTGTAGCTTGTCCAACTGAAGTGACAGGACACATGGTTGTGGAAATGGAGTGCTGAATGAAACAGAGTCCTTTTTCATATGAGAGGAGAACATGGGACAAAATGCTCTGCAGAGCACATTGAAATCTGCAAACAAAGAGTGAGAAGACTTAGGAGATGATCGCATTCTAATAGAGTAAAGCAGGTGCAGCAGTGAATAAAGCAAACATAAATAGCAATTAATTTATTTCAAAAACATAATGAAAGTAATGCCTGAAGCCAGATGTCTCAGTAAAATCTGTCAAGCTTTAAAAACAAAGTGAAAAGTGTTTATGATACATAAGTAGCATTATAACGAGCAAATTTGCCATTAATTGGTTGACTCAGTCAATAAACAGTTGACTAAGACTAGAATTCAGAATACTGAGCACCAGAAAAATGACATGAGGTTACTATTATTTAGGGAGAATCCAGACTGCATCACACTTGATAATGAGACGTTTCTTTGCTCCTGGACCCAATTCCTACAGGCATATCTAGGTCAGTCTCTCTAGATCTAAGTTGTGAATTGCTTATATTTGACTTATAGTCCATTCTGCATAATGTGTGAATTAAGTCACTGCCAACATTAATTCAGAACTCTCCTTATTAGTTAGTTGCCAATGTCATAGTTAACTTTACCTTTGAAATTGGAGGAAACATTAACTTTAATATATACCGTGACATTTTTTTTAAATGTATTGACCATTTTGACTCCAGGTCTACTACAGACTAGAACTGAACCCATATGGTTCCCTAGACTGTAATCTTTGTGGATGCAGCTTGTCAGTTTTCGTGTGCACAGGGACCTGATGGTTGGTGTTAATGGCTCACCTTTCAAATGGCATCCATGAGCTTGAACATTGAGGCACAGGGATTGCTATGTCATAACCTACAAAGATAGGAAGAAACTCAAGTTAAAAAAATATATTTAATGAACGTGTAAAATGTTTTCATTGACACTAAGCAAGCATTTTCCAATCTCAGTCCTATCACCCTCTTAACCTGCGCTGAGAAGCCTCAACCTCATTTCTGAGTTGTAAGAAGGAATAAAGGATAAACATGCTTTCAGTGACTTTCATAAAAATGACTTCATTATTTTCAACTTTGTGTGCTCATACACTTGTCTTACTTTTATATTTATGCTTAAGTAAAATAAGCCACGTAATAGATTTCAACAGCTAGATATTGGTGTGTCTATCACTCTACTAATTAAGAAAGTGTTTGTTAAGAGAAGTATGTTCGCTTTCTGTAGAAAACACAGATTTGACCAACCAAGATTGAAGATTGAAAAAAAATAAAATTAGTTCTGGTATGCTCTTAGTAAAACTCCAACATTCATGATAAAATGTACAACAGATACATAATGTTAAATGACACCGAGCTTTAATGTCTCTAGTGCATGTAATAAAATTCCCAGGAAAAATGATAGAGGCATGAGTCTTAAACAGGATTGAAAGTCATCACACGTGTGAATCTCTCTGGATTGGGAAATATCCAAGTCAATATAACCAATAGAATAAATATAATCCAACCATTTTATGTGTATGCTAAGAGAAAAAAATAACACCAGGTTATCTTCATAAAAATTTATCAAGAATCTGTCAGGCCTGAGAATGCGTCTTACATTTTGTAAAACTAGAGTGGTCACAAAGGATCACGGAACCCATTCAATTAGAACATCCAATGGCCATACTGAACTTCCTTTGAACTGAACAATAGTTAATACAATTTCTGCCCAGCATACTCCCTCTCTCTCCTTATCTCAAGACCATACAAGTAGTCTTCCAAAAGTTAAAGAAAAAAATCCATTATCATTTAATTACTTTTCTCCATGAACTTTTTGAAAAAAAAAAAACAAAAAACCTTTGCCTCTTGTTATAGATTGACAGTCCTTCTCTCTCCCCTGGCCTCTTCTGGATTTTCTCTCACACAGGTGTTTCCCCTGGAAAATCTGCACAGATTTTCTCCTGACTTGGTTTCTGCATCTTGCAGGATTGAAATTAACACATGCTCTTTAACAGAGTGATTGATATTGTGGCCATGCTCCTTTGGAGATATAAATGATAACGCATGGATCATAAGTTGCTCAAGTTGAAAAAAAAAGAAGGAAAGAAAGAAAATAGAAAAGGACAAATAAGGGTTCAGACCATTGTTGGGTTTGACACACTTCTGCAGGAAGGAGAGGGTCAGATGTGAACCAGATTATGCTTTTATATGTCACTGTCCATACATTACCCACTCAGTAGTCTATACTTCAAAACTCAGAGTTTTGGAATTAGAGGATTGCACTGTAGTCTTTGCCATGAGTCTATTATTTCAGAATCAAATCAAATCACAGGTCTTTCCTAAAGGCATCTCTTTGTTGGTTTGAAAAGTCAGTACTCAAACACATGATTTTATGGCCCCCCTTCACCTCATCTGACTCGAGTCTGATAGAAAATTCTAGTGGGGTTTCTCAACGGTTCATCAGAATACTCAATCTGTGATGCCAGAAAAACTGTTTCCATTCTGTTAATGGACTAGTTTTCCTGCAAGTGAAGCTATTTACTTGTTATTCAATGCAACTTTTGAATCTATACATAGTAGGGGTGAACACAGAATAATTCATAGAGAAAGATCCCCCGGGAAAAGTAAGAGATGGAAAAGAATCTCAAAATCACAACAGGAACCCAAAATGGTAGTGAGGGGGGAGTGGCAGGCCTGGTAGGGAATGATCAAGGGCAAGGTTACGTAAAGAAGAGGCATAGCTGTAACCCAGGTGGGGACGGAGCATGGTAGTAGGGCAGGAGGAAAGTCAAGGGAGAAGGAGGAAAGAGCTAGGAGTCAAAGGACATTTATAGAGGTCTAGACAAAGACATGTACATGAAAATATATATATATATGAGGATGGGGAAATAGATCTATGTGTCTATATTTATAGGTTTAGTATTAAGGTGGCGGAAGGACCTTGGGCCTCTACTCAAGCACTCCCTCAATGCATGAATAGTTTCTTATATTAAATTGGCACTCTACGATGCTCACCCTCCTGACACAACGGCTGAAACCAAAGCGGGCGAACAAGTAAATGTGGTGAAGAAAGCTGATGGTGCTCGGCTATCAAAAGAGATAGTGTGTGGGGTCTTAAAGGCTTGAAGATAAACAAGCGGCCATCTAGCTCACAAGCAACAAAGCCCACATGGAAGAACACACCAACCTGTGTGATCACGTGGTCCCAGAGGGATCAGTTGTCAGGCATCAAAGAACAAAAAATCATATCATTGGCTGCACACCTCCATGATATGATCGCCGAAGAGAAACGGGTGCATAAGCAAATGTGGTGAAGAAAGCTGATGGTGCCCGGCTATTGAAAGAGATGGTGTCTGCGGTCTTAAAGGCTTGAAGGTGAACAAGCGGCCATCTAGCTCAGAAGCAATAAAGTCCACATGGAAGAAGCACACCAGGCTGTGTTATCATGAGGTGCCAAATTGATCAGGAACAAGATATCATCAACAAAACAAATCTTACCATAGTGAATGAAGGGGGAAGTACAGAGTGGGGACCCAAAGCCCATTTGTCGGCCACTAGAGAGCCCCTCACAGAGGGGTTTAGGAGAGGAGATGGGTCACTCATGGTGCGATGTAGTACCGATGAAGAATACAGCTTTCCCCCAGATCCTGGATGCTTCCTCCCCCCCAATTACAATAATCCGAATTCTACCTTGAGGGACTAGATGGGGCAGAGGTTGTGCACTGGTGCATGTGGGAGCTGGAGGCACGGGGAGTCCGGGGTGGATGATGTCTTCAGGACCAGGGGTGTGAGGGGCGATACTGGGAGAGTAGAGGGTGAGTGGTTTGGAAAGGGGGAACTGATTACAAGGATCATCATGTGACCTCCTTCCTGGGAGACGGACGGCAGAGAAGGCGGGGAAGGGAGACACCGGATAGGGCAAGATATGACAAAATAACAATCTATAATTTATTAAGGGCTCATGAAGGAGGGGTGAGCGGGGAGGGAGGGGAAAAAGAAAAAGAGTACCTGATGCAAAGGTCTTAAGTGGGGTGCAAATGCTTTGAAAATGATTAGGGCAAAGAATGTACGGATGTGCTTTATGCAATTGATGTATGTATATGTATGGATTGTGATAAGAATTGTATGAGCCCCTAATGAAAAGTTAAAAAAAACAACAAAAAAACCACAACAGGAAACCCACCCTGACAGTCAACCAGCACTGACATCAGACGCTGGTTCCTGTGCTCACTGGATCCTGAGTGCCCCCTTCAACAGCACAGTCCTCTCCCTGCAGGGAGGTTTGTGCCTGGACTCACAGGGACTACCCTGTACTTTCAGTTCATCCTGCTTCTGGAGATGGCAAATCAGCTCTTCATGGAGCATAGGTCTTTGTGCCACCATCAGATAAAATTGTGCAACCCACTGAAAGCCCTCCCCTGGAAACTGACACACATTGGACACACCAGTTGTTACTGAAAGTGAGTACAGAGCCTGAAGGGGAGAATTCCAGAGACCACCAAGGCTTACTCAAGCCTCCCCTAGATTCCATCAGAGTTGTGTTTACATATAGGGGAGGAAAATGAAACTAAATAAAATAAGAATCAAATCAACAAACTCAATTACCCCCTATTGTTATGTTAATTCTAGTTCATAGTGTCCCTGCAAGACAGAGTAGAAATCCTTATGGTTTTGTAGACTGTAAGTCTTTAAGCAAATAAGCAGCTTCATCTGCCTTCCTCATAGTAGTTGATGTGATTAAACAACTCACTCTGCTATCAGTAGATGAGATGAGAAAAATTAGATTGGACTGGCAATCTCTAAAAAATATCCTGATAAGGACACAGGATATGGATCCGTATGCGAGAGAAGAATGTACAGCAGTAGTCAACATCTTTGACTCTGTGGAGAGTAGCAAGAAATAATAGTAACATGGTAAGTATATATACAATTACTGTCCCTGAAAAATATTTGAGGAAAATGTCAAATGGGGATCTAATGTGCTGAGATAACTAACTCCAAAAACAAACTGAAAATTTATCTTTGAAAAGAACTAAAGAGAGAAGAGTGACACAGTCTTCAGGAAATATAATGAAAGTCCTAAGCAAACAAGAGAAGGATATTGTTTGGAAACCAAATGTGAAATTATCACCTATGAGAATATCACTAATGAGGTTGAAATGTGAAATTATCACCTATGAGAATATCACTAATGAGATTGAATATCACATTTCTTTCAATCTCATCATAAATAAAAAACATCCTATAATCAATGTATCTTACTAGAAAATATGAACATGTTTTCATATATAAACATATAACAGCACAATCAAATCTAAGAAGGTCATTCCATTCCAACACAATGAGCATAATGAGACAAGGTAGAAACATTGCTTCTGAATTCTACCACAAGGTTTGTACATAAGACAGAGTTCTAAGGGCTAGCCCAAGCCAAGTGCAAGAAGAACAAAGCACAAACATTTGTCTATGAGAAAGAAGGTGATTCTCTAATGGGTGATTTTGTATTGAGGTAACCTGATCAACTTACTGGGCATCTGCTGGGTTACACTGACATTTAAGAAAGTTTTTCCTACCTCTCATTTTTTTTCCTTCTCTCAGGGTAAGATTTGCATCTTAGCTGAGTGATCTTCCAGCCTCCATGGGATTCTCTGCACTTTCTCTTTTACAAACATTTCCCCCAATGAAGTGTATGCACTTAATAAACCTTGGTCTTTGCATCATGGGGCTGAGGTGAGCATTTATTTTTTGACCATATGAACACACTTGCATTAACAATTATGTTATACAGGGTTCTCCAGAGAAACAAAACCATAATGCTAATAATTATATATATATATATATATATATATATATATATATATATATATATATATATATATATATATATATATATATAGAGAGAGAGAGAGAGAGAGAGAGAGAGAGAGAGAGATAACATAAGAAATAAATAATCTATAAAGCAGTACAAATGGCTCAGTGCAACTCACTCCAATGAGACAGCTGTGAGACAGTGGCAGTACTTCTAATCCTGAGGGCCTATAGAGTAATTCAGGCTGTCCGGCCACAGGCAGCAAACAGCAAGGCAGGTAGGTCACCAACAGCCAGATGACAGGGTCCAACAGCTCAAGAGCTGTATATTCCAATAGTGTGGCAGAGCAGGTCTTGAAGATACCTCAAATTACAGCGACACAGTCGATGGGATAGATGTCCCACAGGTAGTGTAGATTACAAATTAAGGCACAGAACAAGCAAGGCAGCCGCACACTGGTCTAATGATCAAAGAGCAAGAAACAAGAAAGGTGAGGCTCACCAAGCCATTTATCTCTCTGCCCTTTAATTAATCCCACATGTGTTTATCAGCCAGGTAGACACAATAAATTAACTACCTCAAGAGTGTAGGATGATAGACCTATCATTATTTGCTGCCATGTGAAGAGATCGGGTACAGTGTCTAAAATTGAACATATGCAAAGATGTTTTCATAAATGAGACATTCAATTTCATAAACTTGATAATGTATCATTGAAGAGAGTTATTGTGGTGGTTTAACATGGTTAAACTTGTTGACAGGGATGCTCAAAGGGCTTTCCTCAGTTGAATATTATTTTATTCATTGTAATATTGTACTTATTGTATGTGCAAAAATATACTCATATTTTGTAGCCAAAGAATGTGAGGATAAAAAGTTACCCACAGATTTTCCTAATTCCAATAAATGTAAGCTTGAGAAAATATCCAGAAATCAATCTTCTTCAAAATTTTCAAACTGGGCACTGGTATGCATTGACGCAAAACTTTCTTGAACAGGCCAATAATATTGATACAACTAAAATAACTTATCTCTAATTTGGAAAGTCTTGTTCTAACATGGAAACTGTACAGATGAAAATGTATGCTTTACTGAAAATGTGCAATTCGCTACATTTTTATATAGAAAACTCCACAATATTTACACGTTACTTACTTATTTTATACCTTATAAATAAACATACTCATTTTTTCCCAGCAAAAAGTATCAGATAACTCCTAGACACTGTCAATCGGGGTTTTTTTTTTGCCATTAACTATGAATGCAAAATCACTTACCATCCGTTGTGAATCCATTGCATTAAAATATCCTCAAATGAGTAATACATTAAAAAGATATAATTAAACCAATACCTTTATATTTGTTTTTTAAATCATTTTATTGGGACTCATACAACTTTTAATCACAATCCACATATACATCAATTGTGCAAAGCATATTTTTACATTCTTTGTCCTCATCATTCTCAAAACATATATTCTCCACTTCAGCCCCTGGCATCAGCTCCTCATTTTTCCCCTCCCTTCCCGCCTCCCTCATGAACCCATTATTATTTTGTCATATCTTATACTGTCCAAGTCTCCGTTCACCCACTTTTCTGTTGTCTATCCCCTAGGGAGGAGGTTATATGTGGACCCCTGGAACCGGTTCCCCCTTTCCACCCCCACTCCCTCCCCTCTCCCAGTATCACCACTCACACCACTGGTCCTGAAGGGATCATCCGCCCTGGATTCCCTGTGTTTCCAGTTCCTATCTCTACCAGTGTACATCCTCTGTTCTTGCCAGATTTGTAAAGTAGAATTGGGATTATGATAGTGTGCATTGGGCGCAGGGGGGGTGGGGGGGGGAGAAGAATTTGGAACTAGAGGAAAGTTATATGTTTCATTGTTGCTACACTGCACCCTGACTGGCTTGTCGCCTCCCCTTGACCCTTCCATTAGGGTATCATAAGTTGCCTACAGATGGGCTTTGGGTCCCCACTCCGAACTCCCCCTCATTCACAATGACAGGATATTTTGTTCTTTGATGCCTGCTACCTCATCCCTTCGACAACTCGTGATCACACAAGCTAGTGTACTTCTTCCATGTGGGCTTTGTTGCTTCTGAGCAAGATTGCCACTTGTTTATCTTCAAGCCTTTAAGACCCATATAGTCAATTGGTTTTCATTGGTCATTATGCTCTGCCACAATGTTATAGTGCCCTCTGAGTACGCATAAATTAAAATCGTGAAGTTTTAAGCAGTTAAAACCTGGAGAGAAAACATATTTAAAACGTAAAGGATGATCATGGTTGATCAATGAAAAGTGAAGTTAGCCAAAGAAGTAATTTACTAATGAACAAACCTGGTCTGATAATTGAGATTAACACAAAAAGTGTCATCAAGTATTACATTTTCTAATGGAGCAAATACAGAGAACACAATGGCAGGCTGTGGGCTGTAAGTGTACCCTCATTTGATGTTAAATATCATCCCATTGTCTCTTATTTTTCTTCGGGTTCCCCATTCTCTTTAGGTTAAATTCTTACTTGCTACCATTTAAATGAATATTTGCCTGTGTGCATCTGTGTGTGTGTGCACGCGTGTGCATGTGCATGTGTGAGCAAAGATGTTCCTGGAGCTCCCAAGCATTAGCTAAGAATGCCTCCCTACAGCAACTTAGAGGAATCTACCTAGGGTCTAATCTGCCTTCAGCTGGACTAAACCAAGGATGGCTACATTATGTTGATTTACTAATCATGCTGAAGTAATTACAGGGGATTGTGATTTAACTGCTTTATTTCCCAGCTCACTCTCAGGACCCAGTGAGGCAGATAATTCAAGGTGCTGAAATTGGGGTGGATCGATCTCAGATCAGGCTGTGCTGTGTGGAAAGCCAGTGGATCATCCGTGCTTGAATGTTTTGTGTGTCCTAAAGGTAAGAGACCCTGGAACCTGAGCAGGGGGATCTATATTATGACAGGTATCCTCAGCCAGTAGACCTGTAAGACAGGCTCAGGGAGGAACAATGCGTTTGCCTCTGTAAGTCCCTGGGGTTGAACTCAAAGGTATTAATGTCCAGGCCAGCATCAGAGAGAGCTTAGGCCGCTGTTGTTATCAGGAGTAACTCTTCGAGGACTTAGGTCTTCAGAAGTGAAGAGCCCAGCGTGCTGTGAGTGGGGGTTCCTGGCACTGGACATACAGGGTGCCCCTGGAATTGATGCCTTTCCAGCTTGGGGGTGAAGATAGAGTTCCTACTTGCAGTATGTCTTGTGAGCTTAAGATGTTAGCTGACAAGACTCTCAAAGAGACATGGACCCAAATATTTTAGAGTTGCCAGCTCTCACTATTAAAGGGGGTGTGCAAATTCTTCCTCTGAGTCTTTTTACCTAGGGCTGAGAGAAAGGCCAAGATCAATTTTGAAAAGTGGAGTCATGGATTCCAATGTAAGCTCCTTAATTTGCTACCTCCTCCATCTCTGGTGACATGCATGTCCCCTGGGAATGAGGGGAACAAGGGGGTCGATGACAGAATAACCAGTAATTAATTTGTTTTATTTAATGTGGGTTTCACCCTATCCTCCGGGGATAAACCAGGTTAAATGGTGATCTACAAATTAGTGAATAAGTGCTATTGCACCCTCAGCATCTTGCTTATTGGGTAACATCCCTACATATGTTAGAAAAGACTCCTTGAGACCAAGACGCAAAGATCAGAAATCAACAAGGGGCCCGTGATAGCCCTTGACCATGACGTTGTTTGTCATATTTAAACTCTATATAACTTCTTTATTTTTCTAAGTTCCTTGAACCAGATTCAAATGACTTAAAATTAACTGAAAATATTTTTGTGATTCTTAGGTTTGCCTGCCAACCTACTCAAGTTCTTATTGCTTGCGTAAAATCTGAGAGAGAAAATAGCTCCACACACATAATTAGCAAGATGAGTTTTTGATGGATTAGATTTGGGGTTCTGTTTAGGCTTGTAAGTGTATTAGACTCAGAGTCTGTATTTAAGACTAGAACCTATATCCTGGGATTAATCAGTGTTCCAGGTTCAAGAACAATTGCCGAGGAATAGAAATAGGAATTAAGTGTCGTGAGTCAGATGTTCGTGGACATATTAAAGGGCTTTATGTTTTGAAGGTTTAATGCCTAACATATTGTATTTGGAGTTGATTAGAGGCTTATGTGTTAAGGTATAAGGATGTAGAGCTAAGGTTTTAAGATTCTTATTTTCGGAGTTGGGTTTCTCAATTTGAGATTTAGGGTCATTAAGTTAGGTTTAAGGTTATAAAATAAAGTTTACCCTGTTACCTGATTTAAAAACTGGGATAAATGCATTATAGGTTAAGAGAGTATGGTGGTCGGATTGGTTAAGCATGTTAAGACTATTGTGGGTATCAGGATATGCTCAGGGTGTTAGTAGAAGTTCTGGTGGTAAGGGGCTTTTTCATGTACTTAGGGGGGTCAGTGCTTTAGGAAGTTGTTAGTAAGGAAGTTCAGCATGTTAATGTGTAAGGGTTAATGGTTTGGCAGTTGGAGATTAGCAATTAATGGTTAGAGTGTTCAATGCCAAAAATTATTTTTGTGTGTTGAAATGTAGCCTACAACTTTAAAAATATTTAATAGCTGTAGCATTTATGGTATATTTGGAATCTGTTACGTAAAGTATCATTAATTTATGATGATTCGAGGAATTACTATTTCTTCTCTTTGGAAGCCTCTTTTCTTCCTTTTAAAAAGTATTCCTTTTATGATTGGTCCATCTAGAAAATACTATAGAATTTTTAATACGGTATTGAAAGTGGAAATGTATGTTTGTCCTGCTTCTTAAGTGGGGTGTTTTTTTAATGAATATATTAGCACATCGAACTATACCTGTTTCATGTCACAGTTGTAGTTTTTTTACATGAAAAGCCTTTGACATTTTAAAACTAAATTATTTTATTGGGGCTCTTACAGCTCCTATTACAATCCACACATCAATTATAACTTGTACAATTGTATATACATTGCCATCATCATTTTCAAAATATTTTCGTTCTACTTGAGCCCTTGGAATCAGCTCCTCTTTTTTTCCCTCCCTCCACCACCTTTCTTCCCTCGTGACCACTTGATGAATTTTAAATTATTATTGTTTTCATATCTTACACAATCTGCTATTTTCCTTCACCCACTTCCCGTTGTTCATTCCCCTGGGGGAATGTTATAAGATGATCTTTGCAATCGGTTCCCCTTTCTCCCCCTTGTGGCCCCATCTTTCCCCTACCTTCATGGTATCATTACTCCCATTATTGTTCTTAGGGGTTTATCTCTCCTGGATTCCATGTACTATGTTGAGAGCTTTTATCTGTACCAGTGTACATACTCTGGTCTAGCCAAATTTGTAATGTAAAACTGGGGTCATCATAGTGAGGTGGAGCAAGCTTTAAAAAACGGAAGGAATGTTATATGTTCCATAGGTGCTATACTGTACCCTGGGTGGCTCATCCTTTCCTTGTGACCCTTCTGTGAGAGGATGTTCAATTGTTTACAGATGGACTTTGGGTCGCCAATCTGACACCCTTTGTTCCCATTGATATGATTTTTTGTTTGGGGTATTCTGATGCCCGATACCTGATCCCATGAACACCTTGTGGTCACACAGACTGGTGTGCTTCTTCCATGTGGGCATTGCTGCTTCTCAGATAGACGGCCTCTTGTTTAACTTCAAGCCTTTAAGATTCCAGTCTCTATATCTTTTGATAGCCAGGCATCACCAGCTTTCTTCACATTTGCTTATACACCCTTTTTGACTCAAGCAATTCTGCTGGGAAGATGAGAATCACAGAATGCCAGGTTATTAGCTTGCATTGAGGGAGGACTTGAGAAGAGGCCCAATGCCTTTGATTTTTAAATGTTCCTATTTTGTTTCTGTGCCTACTTAGACAGTTGACCCTCTTTTCTGTCAATGGGCTTATTACAGTGCTAATTTTCTCATGTAAAATGGGCTCTGGGACAAATTTCAATTCATCGTGGTATATAATCATTTTAATATGTTGTCTGAATCTGTTCCAAATATTTTAAAGAAATTTTAGTGTATATCCATTATCAGTATTGGGTTACAGTTTTCTTGCAGTATCATTATCTAACATTGGTGTCAGAGTATTTACTGGTCTGATAGAAAGTATTGGTTACCAAGGACTCAAGTAGAAAGAAAATGTTTTGAGAATGATGATGGCAACAACTGTACTAATGTGCTTGATACAGTGGATGTATATATGGATTGTGATAAGAGTTGTACGAACCCCCAATACAATGATTTTTTTAAAAAGAAAGTATTGAAGTAGTGGTAAGTGTCCTCTCACAACCATTGTTATATCTACACTCAATAACTTGAACTTAAACTACAAAACACTAAAGCGGTGTTTATTCATACCATCTCAGTACTCCGTATTAAGCTTTAATCTATGGTCTGTTTATGCTAGAAGTTTCTCCTGGGATTTTACTTCAATTCAATTGATTATAGCCCTTGCAAGCAACCTAAAACTCATTCAACTACCATTGATTCCAGGAACTGGCTGGACCCTCTGATCTTCCAGCTGACTCCTCATTCTAGAGGACTACATGATTTACACTCCCCTTGCCAGGAAAATAGTGACTATCACCTAATCATTGTGTGATGCCTGCAAAACAGAGCCCCAGTTTGGGAAAATACTCTGCCATATGACATGCTGTATGGATCTTAGAAAATGTCCTACAGCTCACCTCCAGAAGAATGTTATAAATCAATGAGGGGCAGCAATTTCTCAGTGAGTTTTGCATCACCTTTATTTTATTAGTTTTTTTTAAATAAAAGAAACCCATTCTTTTTTTTTTAAGGAAAACTTGACTTGCTTTATTTAGCTTCCAATTTCTGGGAGGCTCAAGAATTAGGATAATTCTGGACAACAGAAGACAACAAGACTGTGCTTACAGAGCTCGTTCTGCCATTCCTGTCTGTAGGACCACCGTTTAATTGTCGCCCTCCCTGTGACATGGTGTGCATGCACATCTGATAGTCAAAGTACAGTATACTCTACAACCAAGCACCACATTCTGTAACTCAACAAGCAAAGGGAGCACACGCAACGTCAGCATCTGGCAGTATTTTTTGGAGAGGAAAAAAGGTAACTAAAATGGGTTTAAATTAACACCATGAAATCACATCTAATATTTGATACTACATGATTCAATACAGCTATACAATTATACAAAATGTGTCGACATCAAAGAATACAACCAAAATTAAGATAGCAAACAGAACCTATATAATATTTTTTGTACAGGAAAATACTTTTGAAGTCTGCATGTAACTGCCCATTCTTTTAAAGAAAATATACTACAAGCAAAGTTATCAACCTCCAGAAAAATCACACAGCATTACTAAGCATATCCCCCAAAAGTGTACAATATGCACACTTGGAGAATACAAAATTTAAAAAATTGTAAGCAACAGGTGAGATCCATATTTATAAAAATGTGAAAAGAAGTTCCGTTTTTAGTACTGTCATATAACGAATTGTCTTTTGATGCGAAGTTCATGAACTGTTCGCCTGCTGGGAGTACACTTTACAAAAACACTATTTTTTTTTGAAACGAGATTACGGAGCAAGATAGGGTATCTTAACAATGTCATCTTAATAAAGTTTGTGTTTTTAAAATGTTTACTACTTTATCAAAACATGTCCCTTAGGTATGTAGGATTCATTTTTAAAATTCTTTCCTGGAAACAATCTACAAAGGAGAGGCGCGTTGTCTGCCAGTCACTTCTGGAAAAGGCTTCTGGAGCTGAGAAGGAGCTACCTTCTCACGGTTTCTCACTGCTTGTTTTTGGCCTTAGCGTGTATTAAGATGTGAGATTTCAGGTCAGTAGACTCAGCAAACTTCTTGTTCACCTAGGGCCTGTCTCCTGCGTGGATCTGCACGTCTGCGCACAAATTGAAGTCCAGGGAAACCGCTTCCCACAGCCTTCAAACTTATACTGAAAGGGCTTGTCTCCAGTGCGAAGCAGTTGGTGTCGTTTAGCTTTGAGCTCTCGACAAAAGCCTTGCCGCACTCGGCACAGAGGTGGACGCAGGGCCGTGGGTGTCCAGGTGCCTCCTCCTGGCTGAGCTGTCCCTGAGCACCTTCGGGCATCCTTTGTGAGGGCAAGCTATTGTTCTCGGAGCATCATCTTCTTGAATTTTTCTTGGCTTCATTCTGGCAAATTCTGCCAGCTGTTTGGGGTCCAAGAGGTTGATGCCGGGGATCCCTCCGGGCGGGAGCATCTTTCCCATCATGTACTCCGATTAGTCAGGAGGGGAGTTCTCCCCAATGATCTGCTCCCCAGCCAGTCTCATGGTCAAGACCTTTTTTTCATCTGACGACCATAGGGTGACAGAGAACTGGTCCTCCAGCGTCTTGATTGATCTGCACCTGCTCATGCTCCCACTTCTTGTTGCCCGCATCGCCCCTGCCGGTGCCGCCGCCCCACAAGAGCTGTGGCTATCGCTGCTCTTGCGGCCGATGTAGTCATCGTTGTCCTCTTCGCCAATGCTGGCCGGCGCTGGAACTGGGATCGGGATCTGGCCCTCGAAGCCTTCCTCGGCGCCGACCACCAACTCACGTGTCTGCACCAGGATCGCCTCCTGGTGGTGGTGCACCTGGCTCGGGTCCACGGTGACCGGCGGCTGTAACGCGATCATGGACTGCTGCTGCTGGTGGTGGTAGCCGGTGTGCCCATGGCCGCTCCCGCCTCCGCGATCGTCCCAGTCCACGTCCTCCTCGCCCACCACCGTGGTCTCGATGGTCTCCACCTGGATGGTCTCCACCTCGATCTCACACAGCTCCACGATCTCGGCTGGCATCTCCGGGCCGTCCATGGCGCTGTGGAGGGTGTTGCCCGAGGCCATGGCTCCGGGCTCCGGGCTCCCGGCTGTATGAGGAGGCGTCCCGCAGCGGGGAAGGAAGGCAGAGGGAAGAACGCAGTGAGTGGGCAGGGCCCATTCCTTCTTTTAAACTAGAACTTAAATTCCAGTGAATGTCTCCTGAGCTTTTGTGCATTTGATGGCATGGAAATAACTTTTGTAAACATAACTATTTAGCATTTTGTGCACGCCTTGGGTGTTGATTAGTAATTTCTGAGGCTCTTGTTGTTGATAGTTCTGATGGTGTCCATTCTATCTTACAGGGACCTTGTGCACAAGGGAATGAAACTCTGCCCACCCCTGCAGCATTCTCACAGTTTAGGATGAACCCATTGCTTCAGTCACTGTGTCAATCCATGTAGTCGAGGGATTCCTATTTGTCACTGCCCCTCTAATTTACCAAAAAAAAAAACAAAAAAAAAACATCCTTCTCCACGGACTGGTCACTTCTGACAACATGTCCAAAGTATTTAATGTGAGCTCTCACTTCCTACCCTCTAACTAGCACCCTGGCCTTACTTCTGCCAAAACAGATTTGTTTGCCTATTTGAATGCCCATGCACTATAATTCAACCACATTCATTCTTCTTATTTCTCCCTTATTCAATGTCCCACTTATATATGCATATGCGGTAATCGGCAATGCCATGGTTTGGGTCAGATAAACCTAGTCCTCAAAGTAACATCATTGTTTTTCAACACTCTAAAGAGGCTTTGTTAGGCAGATTTATCCAGTATAATGCATCTATTGAACTTATTATCACCTTTTAGTTCTTTTGTAATTTTCCATAAGCTGACAGTCTTTCCAGAAGAAGTTAATACTTAGTCAAGCTTAGATTAAGAATATTGATCAAGGAGGGAGCTGGAAGCCCACCTTCCTCTGAAACCAACCTGTCTCAGAGCCCTGAGCTGGAAGGCTGTCCCTAAGACCTAGAGGAATGATGACGTGGAGATTCCAGAAATGCATGGTGACTGGGCATAAGAGAGTCTAAAACAAATTGTGCATCTGTTTATTACCATGACTTGCAGATCAGTTTTAGAGGGGCCCTAAACCTTACCCTTTATCCTAGGACTGCAACCTCACACCCCTCTGCCTTCAGAAACACCCTGGGGGTTACAAAAGGGCTGTGCCAATGATGTCCAACTAGCCACTCAGACTAATGCTGCTCTCCTTTATCAAAGCACAGCCTCTCCCCACCACACTCATTTTGTTTTCCTCGCTCCAAGTTCCTGGTTAAGCATGTTTCACAAACTCCAGCCCAGACACTAGCTAATCCAGTCTCCCTAGAAGACCAAGACTATGGATGGGATATCCTAGAACCCAAGACAATAAGCCGTCTCCTTGTTTGTGTCGTTTTCCCTCTGTCAACATTACTTAGAGAGCTTGAAACCCATGCTCTAGTCCAAGATGACAGAATGGATGATAAGTCATCTCTTTCCTTAATCCATTTCATGTGCTTTTTTAAAAAGATAATTTTATTGGGGACTTGTAACAATCCACAATTCAATTGTATCAAGAATATTTGTACATATATTTCCATCATTCATTTCTAAACATTTACTTTCCATTGAGACCTTGGTATCAGCTCCTTTTATCCCCTCTCTTCCTCCCCCCCCACTCTTGTCACCCCTTGATAAATATTAAATTATTGTTATTTTTGTATCTTGCACTGACTGCTATCTCTCTTCCCCCATGTTTTGTGTGTTTATCCCCGGGGTGTGTGTGTGTGGTTATGTGTCTATCATTGTGATTGGCTCCCCCTTCCTCCCCTCCCCTCCCTGCCTTTCGCTTCCCCGACTGGTATCAATACTCCCATTCCTGTTCCTAGATTCGGTATGTTGTGAACTCTTATCTCTTTTCTGTACCTGTGCACATGCTCCAGTCTAGCCCACAGGGAAAGGCAGAATTGGAGTCATGATAGTGGGGTGTGAGGAAGCCTCAAGGAACCTAATAATATTTGTGTTTCATCAGTGCTATCCTGCCCCCAGGTTGACTCATCCTTTCAGTGTGACCCTTCTGTAAGGGGATGTCCCATTGTTTACAGATAGAGGTGGCGTCTCTACTACAACCCCCCTCATTCTCAGCAATGTGTTGGGGGGTTTTGCTTGCTTCTTTGTGGTCTTATGAAGCCTATTACCCTATCTCTTTGACACCTCATGATCACACAGGATGATGAGCTTCTTCCATGTGGGTCCATTGCTTCTCTACTAGATAGCCTCTTTTAAACTTCAAGCCTTTAAAACCTCAGATAGTATATATTTTGATAGCCAGGCACTATTCTCCTTCACCACATTTGCTTACGTACCCATTTTGTCTTCAGTGATCATGCTGGTATGGTGAGCATCAAAGAAGGTCAGGTTGTTAGAGCAAAGTGTTCTTGCATTGAGGGAGGGCTTGAGCAGAGTCCCAAAGTCCATCTACTATCTTAGTGTATTGCCTTATAAATATATGCATGTAGGTCAAGATCTCTATTTTCAGAATTAATGTATTTACATATGCACAGACCTATGCTTATACCACTATCCATAGCTTTGCTTCCTAGATCTTTCTTCTGTTTCCTTTTACCTTCCTCCTTACCCTACCATCATGCTTGTCCTTCTTCCACCTATTAGTAATTCCTCTCAACTAGATTGCTGTTGCTTCATCTGCTGTCTAAAAGTGGTCATAATCCCAGGCTTGCAGAGACCCTCTGAGAGCTAGTCACAAGACCTCACCCTGGAGTTCCCCCGTGCTGCTGTGCACCTTGTGCCTACAGTCTAGGGCTTTGCATTTCTCCTCCACAGGCAGGAAGAGAGTGACTGCATCAGCCATTACCTTCCTTCATCTCATGTATTTTTAAGCTTCTTCCCTCATTCACCTTGACTCTTAGTATCATCTGTCTACCTACACCTTGTCATTCCTTATTGGTAATGTGCTGTCTTTCACAAAAGCCATAACATTGGGCATCCTTAAACACAAGAGCTGTAGAGACTAGAAAATACACCTCCCTCTGGGCTTTTGTTCTTGTTAAGGTTGTCTCTGCCTTAGCCAAGTCCCCCTAGTATTTCCTGCTTTATTTCATTTTATTTATTGTTGTTCACCTCTAAAACATCTTTCACTGGTTGCCACACTCTACTGTGGTACCACACTCTATTACTGTGGGCTTCTAAATGTGCTCCACTAACCATACACATTTGTTCACACACTATAAATATTATACAGTTTCCATGGGATACAAGGAGTTTGAAGCAGGATGAACTTTGACGAAATACTCAGAATCTGTTGAATGTCACAGTAAGAGAAACATTTACATTGGTATCAACACATAAACATACAGTAATTAGCTGGATGAGATAGTGGGAAAAAAGAAACATGAACAAGTGTGTGACTACTACTTAAAATACATATAAATAATTTCTGATTCTTTAGTTAGATGATCATTAAAATATTGGGGGGATTTTCTTTAAAAATCTTTCTAAGTTCTGGAAAGCAAGGGCTTGTTTGTGTTATATTCAGATAATGAAGTATAAAAATAAACTAAAACATAAATGGAAAGAAATAATTCTAAATGGGCAACTGATTATAAGGCTCTACATATAACTTCCTCCCTGGGGGATGGACAACAGAAAAGTGGGAGAAGGGAGACGTCAGACAGTGTAAGATATGACAAAGCAATAATAATTTCGAAATTATCAAGAGTTCTTTAGTGAGGGAGGAAACGGGAGGGAGGGGGAAAACTGAGGAGCTGATGCAAAGGGTTCAAGTAGAAAGCAAATGTTTTGAGAATTATGATGGCAACACATGTACAAATGTGCTTGACAAATGGATGTATGTATGGATTGTGAGAATTGTATGAGCCACCAATAAAATGGTTTTTAAAAAGAGAAATAATTGTTACTAGAAACAGTGCACAATAAATAACAGCAGCAACAAAACCATTGATCACATATCACACTTTTCTTAATTATTTTTAAAGCACAATACTAGTGTTTTAATGGCACAAAAACAATTGACACAGTGAGTTCATTGACTTGGACTGAAACAATATGTTGTGCCTGAAAAATCACCTAAGGTAATATCAAATTCATCTGTGTGGTTTAATGCTGTAGGACAACCTTTAACAATGTAGATCTATACTCAACCTAAGCATTTACCTCCCAAGTCTATACAGTACTTCAGATTCACTGTTTTCATTTTGGGAAGACCTGGAATCCATTCATCCTCTGAGATAAAGAAATATCTCCTGTCTGACATGAATGTCAACTAAGGGGGCTGAAGAAAAGAGGAGAGTACCCTAAATTTAGAGGGGGTCCTCTATTTAATGCAAACACTCAGATTGGAGCATGGTTTTGAGGCCACAAGGAAGCACTTAGGGTAAGAAGTACAGGCCAAGAAACTGACTTGCCCTACTCAATATTATCTACTGCTAAGTTTCAGGTCACAGATTTGCCAGAGAGAAATATCGTCCAGTTGAGGGAGCTAAAACCTGGGAATACTATCTTTCACGTCTATGCATGACAAGGGAAGATTTCAACATTTTGCTGGTGTGTGAACCAAATTCATTCAACCAACTCCAAACTTTCTAGACTTCTGCTTCTTGTATGTAAAGAATGCATCAATTTGACTTCAAGAAGCTTGAGCTTCAAAATGGTATTAAAGATGCCTAGGGTATTTTCATTATCCAGATAAAGGTTAGATAGGACTTGTTGGGAACACTATGTCCAATAGCTGAGGGTTGTCTATAATGTAAGAGCATGGCAGGGGAGGGGAACAAAGACGGGGCTTCATAAAGCTTCGTGATAGCTATTGCTATCAAATGTATATATGGTATAATCCACTGGATTACTGGGATGATCTTCCTTATGTGATTTAGGCCTCGTTATGTAAGGCGTCAACCTCATAGTTTGGGACTTGGTTCATTGGGATGGGCAACAGAACTTCCTGTGTAGAGTCTGGATATAAAGCTCTACCAGAGGACATGGGTTATCCGATTGTCTAGTGTCAGAATTTCTTCAGCCCTACAGTTTTCTTTATTCACTTCATGCAGTGAAACATTTTCTATAGGTTTTTAAAAATGGGATATTGAGCTCTTTCACGGTTTAGAAATGTAATAGTCTCAGGACTTCATTAACAGAATGAATCTGATGGCAATGTATCCAGTTGGTCAATATGTGGGAATTACTTTTTATTGATGGTGATACTTAGACTGGTAGACACACTCCTCATTCGTAATGACCCTTTGCACAACAGAAGGAAATCCTGCCTAGTCTTTCACTATTTCCACAATGCCTGCCATAATTAGCCCCTGTATTGTTAAACTACACCCTATGGTTAAAATACAGCCATTGAATGTGGTTCTATTTTTTGGTTAATCTTAAAAAAAACAACCATGTTTTTTTCTCTGGACTATTCCATTCCTGTAATATGTCTCATGTCTGAGGGAATGATACCTCAACGTCTTTGATTTTAATGACATTTTTCCTGAACTTCTTCGAAGAGACTAAAAACAAAAAAGTACAAACTCACTGTGATAGAGAGGACTGAAATTCATAACAGCCTAATAGGAGAGGGTGGAGCTGTCCCAGTGGGTTTCTTACACTGGAACTATGTGTGGGAATAGAAAGCCTTATTTTTCTCCAGTGAAGTGGCTGGAAGTTTCAAATTACTGACTGAGCAGTTAGCAGCCAAATGTTTCATTAGTGCTCCTTCCAAGATAATTTTTTTATTCTTCTCCCTGTCTGTGGTATATTCAATATTCTGCACAAATAAAAAATAAAATAAATTAATATATAATTTTACTCATTGTCCACTTTTAAAAAATGGATATGTTGTAATGAATATACCATGGTCTGACTTGAGCCAAGCTCCCCATGTTGATTTCAACACTTCAAGTGGATCCTTTATAGAAGATTTTCTCCAAAAAATATGTTTTTGGATTTATTGATAGTTTTTGCCACGGATTATGGATCCAAATAAAATAAAAACCTTTTTTTTCACTGTAGCAATAATGAAACTCACAACCTTCTTCTAGTTCTTAAACACTTCCTCTCACCCCATTATCATGATCCCAATTCTAACTTGAAAACCTGGTTAGACCACAGGATGCACAGCAGTGCAGATTTGAACTGTAAACACAGGGAATCCAGGACAGATGAACCCCTCAGGACCAGTGGAGAGAATGGCAATTCCGGGAGGGAAGGGGAGGTAGAAAGGGGAAAGCTATCACAAAGATCTACATATAACCTTATCTCTGGGGGATGGGCAACAGAAAAGTAGGTGAAGGGAGACACTGGGCAGTGTAAGAGAAGATAAAATAATAATTTATAAATTATCAAGGGCTCATGAGGGAGGGGGGAGCAGGGAGAGAGGGAAAAAATGAACAGCTGATGCCAAGGGGAAAAATCATATCATTGTGAATGATGGGGAGTTAGGAGTGGAGACCCAGACCCATATGATTGTGATTGGTTCCCTCTTTTTATCCCACTTTCCCCTTACCCTTATGGTGTCACTACTCTCATTATTTGTCCTGATGGGTTTATCTCTCCTGGATTCCCTGTGATTCCAGTTCTTATCTGTACCAGTGTACATCCTCTGGTCTAGCCAGATTTCAAAGGTAGCTTTGGGATCATGGTAGTAGGGGGGAGGAAGAACAAAGAGCTGGATGAAAGTTGTATGTTTCTTCAGTGGTATATTGCACACTGACTGGCTGCTTTCCTCCCCATAACCCTTCTGTAAGGGGATGTCCAGTTGCCTACAGATGGGTCTTGGGTCTCCACTCTGAACTCCCCCTCATTCACAATGATATGATTTTTCCTCTTTGATTCCTGATACCTAATTCCACTGAAAGCTTGTGTTCACACAGGCCGGTGTGCTTCTTCCATGTGGGCTTTATTGCTTCTGAGCTAGATGGCAGCTTGTTTATCTTCAAGCCTTTGAGACCCAGATGTTTTATCTTTTGATACCCGGTCATCTTAAGCTTTCTTTACCACATTTGCTTATATACCGCTTTGTCTTCAGCAATCCTGTCAGGAAGGCAAGCATCATGGAATGCCAGATTAATAGAACAAAGTGTTCTGGCTTTGAGGGAGTACTTGAGTAGAGGCCCAATGTCCATCTGCTACCTTAATACTAAACCTATAAATATATGCACATCATCATATATAAATATATTTATATATATACATGCCTGTATTTAGCCGTCTATAAATGCCCTTTGCCTCCTAGTTCTTGCCTCTATTTCCTATTCCTTTCCTCATGTCCCACTCTCATTCTCAGCCTTCATTTGGGGTTCAGTAATTCCTCTTAGTTACTTTGCCCTTTTTCAAGCCCTACCTGGTCTCCCACTCCCTCCTTGCCATTGATTTTGGATCATTTGTTGTTCCTATGCCCCTGGGTTTGTAAACACATACTTCCTTTCCCCTACTCCCCCTCTCCCAGATAATCCCGGAACTGCCGATTCCATTGTTTTTCCTCCAGATTCTTTGTCCCGCCTAACTTATCTGGATAGACCCACAGAGATAATAATATGCACAAAAAATAATACAGCAAAAAAAAAAGCAACAAAAGAAACAAAACAACAACAAAAAGAAAAGCCTATGAATCAGCAGTTCTCAACTAGTGGGTCGTGACCCCTTTGGGGGGGATCGAATGACACTTTCACAGGAGTTGCCTGATTTATAACAGTAGCAAAATTACAGTTATGAAGTAGCAACAAAAATAATTCTATGGCTGGGGGGTCACCACAACATGAGAAACTCTATTAGAGGTTCCTGGCATTAGGAAGTTTGAGAACCACTGCTGTAATAGTTCAAAGTCTGTTTGTTGACCTTTAGGAGTGTTTTCTGGTGGAGTGTGATGAGGTGCCACTCTCTGGCCCCAAAGTTTATTTTTCATATTCCCTTGGGACTCAATGCTCTGCTCCCCTTGCTGTTCTGTCACACACCTTTAGTGTTTTGCCTCGGTGTCGTGGGGTCAGATTGAACACAATTCCCAGTGTCTCCAGTGTTGTTCCCCATAGTGCTATGGGTCAGTGAGGGATGTCGTGCCTTGTAGTGGGGCCAGCCCTATAGTCCTCTCTCTGTATTGACTGTTCTGAGCTGTGATATCGTCCTCAGGGCTTGGTGGCCCAGCATGTGCCCCAGCATGTGCCCCGCTCTCTCTTCCACCCCCTTCCTTTGCACCTGTGTGCTCTGATCAGACATGTCCCTCTCCCTGAGCTGTAGTTTCAGTGTGGTCCTCTGAAGTACATTCTTCTGGGCGGAGGGGAGACTATCCACGTAGTTGGGATTGTGGTCAGCCCCTCAAACCTCTCTATTGGTTCCCTTCTTCATGCTAGTATGCTTCATTCATGTCATGTTGCACCGGCTGAACTCTGGCCCCTCTTTCCCTGTGGAGATAAACTATACCCTCCCCTTGGGTGGTTAGTACCCTGTTGTCCTGCATCTCATGTCTTTTTTTCTTTTTCCTTTTTGCTCCCTCATTTTGAATTCGTTTCCATATGTATCCCTAAATTTGGGCTGGCCCCTGCCATACTACCTGGACCTCGCCACAGGAATGTTTGTATACACGAGCTTTTCGCCTATGCCCCTTTTGCATAAAATAAAAATTTTGATTTAAAATTTGCTCAAACTATTAGGAAAGTTGGGGAGGTAGAGGGGTAAGGAAGTGGTGTTAACAAACACAGGGACAAGGGATCAACATGGGACCCAAAATGGTAGTGAGGGGAGAGTGGCAGGCCTGGTGGGGAATGAGCAAGGGTAAGGTTGCGTAGAGAAAAGGTATAGCTGTAGCCTAGGTGGGGACGGAGCATGGTAGTAGGGCAGGAGGGAAGTCAAGGGAGATGGAGGAAAGAGCTAGGAGTCAAGGGGCATTTATGGAGGTCTACACAAAGACATGTACATGCAAATATATATATGGAAATAGATCTATGTGCCTATATTTATAGGTTTAGTATTAAGGTGGCGGAAGGACCTTGGGGCTCTACTGAGGAACTCCCTCAATGCATGACTACTTTCTTTTATTAAATTGGCACTATACAATGCTTACCCTCCCGACACAACTGCTGAAGCCAAAGCGGGTGAACAAGTAAATGTGGTGAAGAAAGCTGATGGTGCCTGGCTATCAAAAGATATAGTGTCTGGGGTCTTAAAGGCTTGAAGATAAACAAGCGGCCATCTAGCTCACAAGCAACAAAGCCAACAAAGAAGAACACACCAGCCTGTGCGATCACGAGGTGCCAAAGGGACCAGGTATAAGGCATAATGCAAGAAAAAAGAAAAGAATATATGTGTGTGTATATGTGTGTGTGTGTGTGTGTGTGTGTGTGTGTGTGTGTGTGAGTGTGTGTATACCATAGTGAATGAAGCGGAAGTGCAGAGTGGAGACCTAAGGCCCAAGTGTCGGCCACTGGAGATCCCCTCATAGAGGGGTTTAGGAGAGGAAATGGGTCAGTCAGGGTGCGAGGTAGTACTGGTGAAGAAAGCAGCTTTCACCGAGATCCTGGATGCTTCCTCCCCCCAACTACCATGATCCGAAATCTACCTTGCAGGACTGGATAGGGCAGAGGTTGTACACCGGTGCATATGGGAGCTGGAGGCACAGGGAATCCAGGGTGGACGATAACTTCAGGACCAGGGGTATGAGAGGCAATGCTGGGAGAGTGGAGGGTGAGTGGGTTGGAAAGGAGGAACTGATTATAAGGATCCACATGTGACCTCCTCCCTGGGAGAGGGACAGCAGAGAAGGGGGGAAAGGGAGACTCTGGATAGGGCAAGATATGACAAAATAACAATCTATAAATTATCAAAGGCTAATGAGGGAGGAGGGAGCGCGGAGGGAGGGGAAAAAGAGGACCTGATGCAAAGGGCTTAAGTGGAGAGCAAATGCTTTGAAAATGATTAGGGCAAAGAATGTACGGATGTGCTCTCTACAATTGATATGTGTATATGTATGGATTGTGATAAGAGTTGTATGAGCCCCTAATAAAATGTAAAAAAAGAAGAAGAAGAAGAAGAAAAAAAGAATGACCAGAGCAGATCTTCTAAGAGCTTCTTTGAAGAAGACCAGCAGCATCTTGTACAGAAGATCATTGTAGGTCTTCTATATTGCAAAGCAGATCAGCAACATCTTGGCAAGGAAGACCAGAGCAAGTCTTACATCAGCACCCATTAAGGAAGACCAGTGATATCTTGTAAGGAAGATCATTGCAGGTCTCAATCAATTTCTTGCAAGGAAGTTCAGCTAAATCTTGCAAGGCAGATCAGAACAGGTCTTCTCTCGCAATTTGCAAGGAAGAACAGCAACATCTTGCCAGGAAGATCAGAGCAGTACTCTATCAGCATCTTCCAAAAAAGATCAGTGAAGCTCAGACCAGGTCTTCTATCAGCACCTTTTAAAGAGTATCAGCGACATCTTGTAAGACAGATAAGAGAATATTTTCCCAGCATCTTGCAAGGAAGCTTAGTAACATCTTGCAAGAAAGACTTTTATCTGGTCTTCTGTCACCATCTTACAAGTCAGATAATCGATGTCTTTCAAGGAAGATGTGGGCATGTCTTGTAAGTAAGATCAACATCTTGAAAGGCAGATCAGAGCAGGTCTCTGTCAGCATTTTTCAAGGAAGACAATGACCTATAAAGAATTGGATATTTGAAGACCAAATTAACAATTTGAATGATTACATCAAATATGTTATAGCAGTGAGTAGTATAAACACTTTCTTAGTATAATCAACTCATTAAGCTAGAGTGATATGATAACTGCAGCATTTCATTTCAACATTACAATTTTGAGGATGTCCCTGGATTTTCCAGTATTTCCTCCATTTTCATATAGGCTAACTATGAGTCAGTGCTGAGGGTATGTAGGATTCTGGACCAATTCCATATCTCTTAACAACAAGAACAGCCTAAAACATCTTTACAATGACAGACATTTTATGATTCATAAATAGAATTCATGAATTATATAAAAAATTATTCTCACCACCAGAATGCAAATCTCCCTACACAATTCTTAGTAGGTTAGACGCCTCTATTCTAATGTGAAAATACTGTGACAGTCTCTTATTTAGCTCTATGTTATCTCCCCGGACTTGTAGCTGATCCACACTTATGTCACACCTTGCAGTCATCTCAGCAACACCAACAACAGCATTCTAAAAGCAATGCCTTTTCCTTAAATGTCAGAGATTTTTAATAGAAAGTGAAACAAAACAAATACAAATGTAAACCCAAGAAGCTTAAAAGGGAGAATTTACCATAATTTAAAAAATTCTTTAAATCCTCCAAAATAAATACATCACAATGTGTCAATTTCCCTCTTGAATAAATGTGAGATTAAACTTGGAACCCCTAATAACACAAAGAGTTCCAATGTTTAGCAGCTGAGAAGATGTTTCATTTCTCCTCAGAGACACTTTAACAGATAGGCCTGGTGGCTGACTTTTGAAAAAAAAAAAACAACCTTTAAAAACACTGAGGCAAAATTTTCAGACAAACATGAGACACTGTAAAATAAAAACAACCAAATATCAAATGTTCTTGAAAAGCTCTGGAAACTTAGAATATGAAGACAACTGTCTTTCACATGCAAAAGATGTCCTGTGAGATTGTCACTAGAACAACCAGGGACAGCGAGATGAAGAGCCAGGACTCCACCATGACTTTCACTGTCTCCCTCTATCTCCAGGCAACAGCTGCCATGAACAATGGTGGGAGAATTCTATGGACAGCCGCTCCAGAGGGGCAATGGATGAAGCCTCATGTTGCAACATAACTCTGGATGGGAAGCTCCAAGATGCTGAGTGGGTCCCTGTGCTCATTCTGACGAATCTACTCCAAAAGGAATCCTGACCCATGAAGGGTAAGCTGCATCTGCTCAGACCTCAGGAAGGGCCAACTGGGTGGGTGACCTCCGTCCTCTGATATCTTGGCCCCAGCACCCTTAGTCACTGAATGTTATTGAATCAGTGCTTCCCTGTGAGTTTCAGAGACTGTGCCCTTTACTAAAGAAGAAAGCCTCACTTTTAGTCCCATCCCGCCACCCTTACACCGTGCCAGAAATGTTTAGGAAAAATTCTAGTCACACTTCTCACCTTTTCAATTCACAGTTGTAGGGGCTGTCAAGGCTCAGATATCAGTCTGGACCACTCTCTTGACTCAAGTAGGTGAGGGCTAGAGGAATCCAAGATGGGCACGTGGGATGGTAGGCTGCTTCCTCCCAGGTTATTCAGAAGGATGAATCCAAGTTATGTAGGAAACATGGCTTTCATGCTGAAAGCTGCTGAGGTCTCATTTAGAAGCACTAGGGTAAACTTTAATCATATACCATAAAGGGTGACAATTTTATTTTTACCTCTCTTTCCTTGGATAGATTGTCATTTATTTCTTTCTTATAATGAAAGTTGGTGTGGATTATTGCTAAAAGCTGTTATATATCATTTAAAATCATTAAGGTTAACTTTAATCATATCACATGCATTGTGATGATTTCATTTATATATAGTCTTTATTATTTATCCGTTACACATTTTCTGGTTACTGATGACTATGTAGCTTTTATTTTAAAATTGTTATTTGTATTTATTGAATTTTGGGGGTCAAAAATGGATGAAATCCATCTGCAGTCACCAACACACTCTGTTCCACTAGATGCACACTGGGAAGTGGCCAGCTGAAAGGCTAGTGGAAGCTCCCAGATTTCTGTGACGCAGCGGGAGCCCAGAGATGCAAACCCTCACTGTCCTGCTGGGCAGAATCCTGGGTGTGGTGTCTGAGAGGAGTGCTGGGGGCTGTCTGCTCAGGAAGGATGTCTCTGTCCACTTTCATAGGTGAGTCCTCATTGATGTTGAGAGACAGCGGCATGGAGTCTGAACCCTGCCTTTCACGGATTTTGCTCAAGGATCCTCCAGATGCCCACCCCAATAAATCCCCCAGTTGTACTGTCAATCTCTTACTGAGTCTGTTCTAGACCATGTGTTCCACGGGGTGGAAGCTCTTCTTAGTTTTTCCCTGTGATCTGTTATATCAGGCACAGAGAGAGGCATCATCACTGAAGGTACCGACCTAAACTGGGAACTAGAAGGAAATCTATAATAAGGAAGATATAAAATATTGAAAACAGGACTTGATTTTAAAGTCTCATCCTGGAAGGACTACAAAAACACAAATAATCTGACTTTCTTAGGAAACATAAGCATCATATATAACAAATAAGCATTACTTGTCATTAGAGTGTAAGGTTAAACAGTGAGATACCATCACATAGTGTTTGAAATGAAAGGACACCAAAAAAAACACACACAATAAAACAGTCAATTGAGAAGTAGATGCAACAAAGACAGATCATATCTAATGTTACTGCATTTATAGTTGTCAGAAGGCATCAAACACGGTGTTGTACTTCAGAGTATGGTCAAGAATATACGTTAGCTATATTTATTTTTCATCTATAATGATCCCAAATAAATTTAAATACCATTCTGATGATTTCATTAAATTTCTGTTACCAAATTGATTGATAATGGATTGAATTGTAACTAAAATTTAAAAGTTGAAACATTTGGAAATATTTCCACCCTAATATCTAGAAAAACAATATGCTGATTATCTTTGGATTCAGTGATCTTAGTATAGTACAAACTCTTGAGTCCATGGTTTACTTAGTTTTTCTCTTGAGAATGCAAAAATGTCTCATCAGGAGCATAAAGAATTTATTTGCATTTCCTCCGATGCAAGTTCATTTATTCTTCCTTGTTACATGGGAATATTTATTGGATTCAATAAGGGAATCATTGATGATTTACTATTATTTATACCAAAACACCAACTCCCTGCCCTTGAGTCCATCCTCTGTCATCTCAGTCCTGCAGGGTAGAGCACAACGGGCTCTGTGGGTTGCGAGGCTGTAGTGCTCTACTACCTGCTGAGCTTGCAGTTAGCAGCCCAACCCAAATCCACTGTGTCACCATTTCTCCTTATTTCATTATAGCCTTTATATTTATTTCTTACACTTGTCCTCGGGTGTGTTATCCCCATAGGTTTTATCATAATTAGAAATGGCAGATTTATTGAATTTTAAATCATTTTAACACTTCTAGATAAAGATAAAATAATATGCAGTAAGATAGTATATTGCTAATTTAGGCAATTATATTTATTTCCAAATTACTTTCAGTTTTCTGCCCCTCACTGCATTAGAGACGTTGGTAGGTGCTGTTGAGTCAGTGCTTACTCTTAGCGACTTTATAAAAAACAGAATAATAACAATAATCCCCAGGCCCTGCACCATCCTCACACTTCTCCCATGTGTGAGACCATTTAGGCACCACTGCCTATTCACTTGATTGAGGGTGCACCTCTTGTTGCTGACACTGCAGTGCAAAGGGACATTCTTCCCTAGGGACTTGTCTCCCTGACGACATGCTCAAACCAGGGGAGAAGTGTCGTCCTCTCCACTTCTAACCAGCATTCTGAGACACTCGTTTGAAATGTCCTGCTCTTGTAACACACTTGCCATTTTAGAGGGATCAAATGTTCCCTTCCAATGAGTGTTCCCTTCCATGAATGATCTCACAAAGCAGTCCTCCAGTCATTCCAGGCCATTCTATTTGACCTTGTCTCACAAGTCAGGGGGCCCTGTGATTTTTATATTCTATTTCAAACCAAGATTGTTAGCCGCTCCTTTCAAGCCTGCATTGTGAAGGAGAAAATTTAGACAGAAAAAAATAAAGAGGCAAAATTGTCCCTGGGGATGCTGAGAGCTAAGAGAAACCTTAATTCCAACAGGACATCCTGTCATTCATCTGTGCCTGTCTAGTGTTGGCTGGCTGTTCTCTGTGGGTCCTGCGCGCCCCCTGCTGCCCAATGACTTCCCTGCAAGGGAGGTTTGTGTCTAGGCTCACACTGACTTCCCCTCACTGTGCTCCTTGTACAGTAAGACATGGCCATGTCCTCCGCAGTCACTGAGCTCAGCTACAGGGATAACTGATTCTTCGATGTGTCTCTGGTGATGGAGAGTCGGCTTTGGAAGGACGGGTTATAATATGTATTACCTTCATACGTTATCCTGCCCATCCACTGCAGCCCCTTTCCTGAGGTCTGGCGGATCCAGTGCCAGTAGTAACCACTGCTTGTGATGGAGACACCAGAGACAGTGCAGGTGAGGGACAGCTTCTGGGAGGGCTTCACCAATCCTGGGCCTGACTCCTGAAGCTGCACCTGGGACATGACTTCTGTAAATAAAGGTAATTGGTCTCTGTTAGTCACTCAGTCACAACCTTCCCCAGATTCCACACTGATATCTGAGACCCTCACCTTGGGGAACTGTCAGCAGGCACAGGAGAACACATAGCAATAGCATGCTTTAGCCAACAGCTGCGCTTTCCCAAGGGACCCACAGCTCTGTCAGAAGAGAACTGATAGCCTTCAGTGCCCAAGGCTGGGATTTTAACCTAGTGCCTGAAGAATGATTTGCATAGGAGGGAGCCCTGTGCTTATGAATAGATGCTCCTTTGTTTCCTCTGAGGCCATTGTAGGGTAATTCTTCTTTTGAACTCATCTCTGTGTTAGTCCGCAGTGAGAAAGCAAGTTTCCTAGGAGGTGTGAGTGAATAGTCAAAGAACAGCCCCGCATTTCTGAGCCCAGAATCTCTCCCTCCAGCCCTTCATTGCTCCTGCCCTGAGGCTCTGATATACCTGTGTGTCAGAGACTGGACAGTACAGATTTCCTTGAAACCATCAGGTCCACCCTGCAGTGTCTCCATTATCTCACACTCTCCAAAACACATTTCTTTTTCATACACTGGTGCCACTTAATCAACCTCAAAGTCCTTGGTTATTTTCATATGTGGTAAATATATGATTTACAAGAATTAATACCAGGCTGATCCCAAGGAGTTGGGGATTGATGATGCCTCAATATCCACCTCTTCCATAATGCCATTCAGTGCCCTTTTCAACCCACCCCTCCCTTGAGTATACTTCCTCATGTTTCTGGGCTCTGTGAATTGTTCCAGAGTCCAACAGAAACTCATGAATACTTGAGGAAATGGCTCACATGCTCATGGGTTCACTTCAGACCATATTGCTAAGGTCAGGCAGGGGTAAGCTGGGACCAGAGGCTGTCCTTCACTCCTGTCCCTGCATGTTATTAATGGTCATATGCCCTGAGGTCTCTGGCAGGATGTCTCCAGGAGGCATTGGCCTCCTACTGATGAGAATCAGCCCGGTCTTTTCCCACCTTGGCCGTGATCATCACAAACCACACCGCTCCTACAAGCAACACCCTCAATGCATCCCAGTGCCTGATGGCTAAGGAAAACCTCAGTGTAAGTAAAGTGAGTTAAGTGTCATCATGATTCAGGGAAGACGTTGCCAACTAGAAAAGTTGGTCCCCAGACAAGACAAGGCTTTAACTCTGTGCCCTTTAAGAAATGCAAGATTCTGAAGAAAGACCTTTGTTTGGCAGGAACGTTCAGAAGAGTGCAAACCAGTCAGGTGTCATGACTTCACATGTAGAGATACAGCAGAGCAGTTAGGGGGAAGGAGTTGTTTAATAGACAGGACAGAGTAAGAATAAGATCCAAAAATAGTATTTCAGATCCTTAACCAAAATACACCAGTTTGAGACACAAAGGCACTCCAAATTAAATGAGGTCCATTCAGGTCCTTAAATTTTAGGAAGGATTATAGACCGTTTTAACTATTCATTACCCAGCGGCTCTGGCTCACCTGAAATTTGATCATTTACAACCAAAGTCTGTGACTCTTTTTGTGCTGTAGGGTTGACCCCTTAATAACTGCAGGACTCTCAACCTTGAATGTATTACCCAAGTCACAGATTGCCTGATTTTGGAATCATTTGCATATTCTTGACCATGAACTCAGTAGTACTATCTTGAAACATGCATTTTTAATGTTCACTTCCCATGAATATTTTTTTATCATTGATATCCACCATGACAAGCATTTTCTCCAGTCTTACAGTTGACACAACTCATTTACTGAATGCTTAAACTGTCTCTATATCTCTAAATTAATATTTTTTTACCATTGTGGAAATCCAAGCACAGGTCCTGGTCACCTGGGCTTTTCTGAGCTCGGTTTTGCTGAGGAGAAAAAGCAAATGCCTTGCAAAAGAACACTCACGAGGTTCACTAAAATTCAGGATTTCAATCGAATAATATGATGATAGTTTTCAGTTGAAGCTCATTGGAGTCATTCAGTTTCCACATACAGACTAGTATGGCATTACGTGAACCTGGTCATTCCAGCACACACTCGTCTCATAACATCTGATGTTGCTGGCTGGCAGGACAACTTAAGGATCACACTTTGATGTAGATGCACACTAGTCCAGGTCACCTCCATCTCTGAATGTTAATGCCATGATTGTCTAAGCTAACCGTATGATAGGGCAGGCCCTTAAATGTGTCCTCTGGAACTCCTCACCTGCTTTGTCCTGATTCCCACCCAGTGTCTGAGGATGTCAAGGGGATGAAGACAAGCTGGGTTTGAGATACACAGGACAGCTCCAGTGCACAGCTATGGCTTGAGGACACTGTGAAGTGCTTGCTGGTTCATGCGGGATTGAGCTAACTTTATGGAAATCCCAGCCACCCTTTCCTCCCAAGACCCTTACTGGGCACAGATTTGCATCATAGCTGAGAGATCCATCATCTTTGCCTTGTCCCTCTGTGTGTATCTGACTCCAAAGGTGTCCTTCTGCTCTTTGGAAATGGGGGACTGTTTCCTCCCCTTACAATGCAAAGTTTGTAATTCAGTGGTTGATGCAAACCCTCACATTGAAAGAAGCTCTAGTGGAATTTGTAAGATGGAGAGGAAGTCCCAGACACTGACATGAAGCCAGTTCTTAACTCCCCTCCATACTGTCTGCCAGAACTGAGCCCTATGACTGAGAGTCCTGAGCAATCCCTGAAATCCATACCTCCCTTTTGGGAGGTTTGTGTACAGACCCTTACAGATTCCCTTTTCCGTGTCTCCATTATTGAAATAGAAGGTTGTGTTATCAGTGTTGAGGCTGTCCATTTGAAGATGCAGAATGTTCTTGGCTTTTCCCTGGTGACTGTCATTCAGGTATTCACAGTGTATAGGTAGGATATGGAATAACTATTACTCACTTCAGGCCCTTCATAGAATTGGCTGATGACATCCATGCCATCACTGCTGGGGATTGGTCCACAGATTGGACTGCGGAATCTCAGAGGTGCCCTATTCTGCCTCAAGTCTCCCAGAGCCTCTAGCCGCATTGAAGGCATGCAAACACAAAGACATCCGATCAGGAAACCAACATCCATGGTTTCACTCTTTTGTTCAACACATTTTTCTTTTCCTATTTAATATTGCAACAAGAGAATCTTAGGCCTTCAGGAATTCCACTGTGACTTATGTATAATCCTGACTTTCCAGTGAATGGGGAGAACTGGGCATCCTATGGGGTGTGTCCTCTCTCCTAGAGTTGAATACTTTTGCTAGTCTGGTTTTCATCAGCAGAATAACGTGTAGTGGTTAAGTCACACAGAGACCAATAGAAACAGAGGACGCCATATGATCCCCCCCCCCGAATATAGCCCCTATCTTCCATAATACACAAAAACCAAGATATACAAGCTAAAAACTCCAAAACAGGACGTTATGGTCACCTGTGATAAGCTATAGCAACTGAGGGGGAAACAGATGCGGTAAAAAAGAAGAAGGTCTATCCTGGAAGAGGGTCAGGAATTTCTCCTGGGCCCATATTTCCCTTGAGGGAGAAACGTGGATGTTTGTAAGGCCACATGTCAGACCTAGGTTCACAATGTTTCCCTTAGAATGCTGCAGTCAGAAGATCAGTTGATCACCTTTCGCTTTAGCAGAACTCCAGACAAACTTACAGTCATCAACTATAATAACCCTGGAATCCCCCTGAGGGTGCTGACAAGGCAAGTGCAGGATTGTATTCCCCTTGTCAGACCAATGCCAAGAGAGAAAGGAAAACAACAGCACATCACTAGAGGCCTGAAGTCTTTAGCCAGAACAAAGAGAACTTCCAACAATGATAGCCCTGAATTGCACCTCTAATACCATTCCCTCCTCTGATCTTGTTTTTACAGTTTGAAATCATATGATCATACTCTGAAACACATGACTTTAGGATAGCAATCACCTGTGCCACCCACACTGGAGATTTTCTTCTTTAAGTTCAACAATTTGGTTCCTTTGAGAACACCATTTCAGGAGACTATGAAATTGAAGTAACCCTGGGACACTGCTGAATGTCAGAAACTATTTGCCATTTCCTAGTTCCTGCTATCTGACAAGTGCCCAAGTTTGAGTGGAGCTTCCACTGCAGGTGTTTTTTTGTTTTGTTTTTGTTTCATTGTTTTGTGTTTGTGCGTGTGCGTGTGTGTTTGTGTAATTTCACTCATGTCTATGTCATAATGTGCTTTGTGGTCTCTCTAGTACTTTTAGGCATGTATATCTTTCTATGGTGTGCATGTATTGATGTTTCTATATTTTGAATAAGTGATTGTCAGGAAACCTCACAAAGTGATGGAAGAATATACTGTGAACTTTGCAGCCAACAATGTTGGCACTTAATAGTTACCTTTTCCCAGTCTCCTATTTCCACTGAGTCTGATTGGAAAGTATTTATCGGAGCGTCATGAGAACTCTGATGCAAGGACCCCTAACAGAGTCATTTCCTGTCCTTAAGGGGCAGACTGTTTGTTGCTGTAAGACAGATTATATTCTCCCGTTACAATATACTTTTTGAATTCACAGATACCGGAAGTAGTCACAGAATTAATATTTTTAAATTAGAGAGGGATTCCCTAGGGAAACCGAGATTTAGCAGAATCCGCAGATCCCCACAAGAAAACAGCCTTGAAGCTCCAGCTGCACCTGCTCCTGTGTCTGAGTCCTGTGCTCTGTGAGTTCTGAGCGCCCCCTGGAGACCACTGTCCTTCCTGCAGGGGAGATTTGTGTCTGGGCTCTCACTGATTTCCCCCCATTGGGTGTCTCTTGCACAATAATACATGGCCCTGTCCTCAGCTTTCAGGTTGTTCATTTGAAGATAGAGTGTGTTCTTGGAGTTGTCTCTGGAGATGGTGAATCGACCCTTCACGCAGTCAATGTAGTGTGTACCACCACCAGTCTTAATGCTTGAGACCCACTGAAGGCCCTTTCCTTGAGTCTGGAGGACCCAATTCATGCCATTGTTATTGATGCTGAATCCAGAATTTACACAGGATATTTTCAGAGATCCTTCTGGCTTTCGCATATCAACCCTAAAGTCCACCAGCTGCACCTCACACTGACCACCTGCAAGCAGGAGACACTGTGCTCAGATGACCTAAATAAACTAAATCACTCACCATCTCTCTCTCTCTCTCTCTCTCTCTCTCTCTCACACACACACACACACACACAGAGCAGGGTACAGCACAATTACCATGTGAAATAGCCAAAATGAAAGCCAGCGTTGCTGCAAAATTAATGATGTGTCCTCTGGACTAGCTCCTGGGCATGAAATGGTAACAGCAGAGACCCGAAGGCTGGACTGTCCTCTGAGATCTCCCAAATCAGGGGCTGTGGCTGGTTTATCGGCAGGCAGAGAGCTACATTTGCATCTTCTCTGATATTTAGAAGCGGATGAGTAGAGATTATGGGCACCTGTTCTCCCTCAGACTCAGAGAAACACAAACACTCTCATAGGAAAACAGAGCCCTTACACAGGTTCTGTACCAAGTATTGCTTTGATTGTTACACATTATTAATTTTTAAGAAAGTAACTTTCAAGTTATAAGCTGTATATGGCAGACACAACAGCCTTTGCCATCTGAGAGCTCACAGTGCATCCCCTCTCGTTCCCCTCAACCGATGGATACGCATGATGACAGTGAGCAGCTCTATGATCCGTTTCTTATGTGGGGACATTATTAGATTCTTTTTAGCCTTTCAAGGAATTTCCCCTATTCAGTGACTTTTTTAAACTGTGTGTATGAAGCTGTTCATAAAACATGTCCATAAAACCTGTGGAATGGTGTCTCTTCTCTGGTTTCTGATCTGAGAGATTCCAGTCCTCTTTCTTTTTGTCATGAGCAGGGAATCTGGGTCTTTATCACTTTAATTTGTCTTCTCTTTTTTTCATTTAATTCGTTTATTTTCTGTGCGCCTTCTGTTTCATTTATGTGAGTTTTTATATGTATTAGTTCCTACCCACCTTGCCTGCCCTGCTAAACTGTGATATGGCATGCTCATCTTTAGTAGCTCCATTAGATGGGCAATGAGGTACTTAATTTCAGAGCCATATTTCTATACTATACAGATGTCTGTGTCTATGAATTCACCATTAAGTTCTCTTCAGTTGAGTCCCACAGAGTGTTATGTTGTGTGATCATTGTTTTTTCATTCCAATACAGCCATCCAGGGTATAAAAAACATTGAATATATGCCATAGCTCTCAATGAGACAAACAGCATTTGTGTAGAAAACAGGTATGCATGCACACATACAATTTTGTGTGTGCATAAAATCTACAAATGGATGAAAATTATAATATCTGTGGGGTTTGGGAATACACATTTAAGAAGACGGCATTCTGGGAGGAAATATTTTGGAGGGAATGGAAACCCTAGATGCTAACAGGAAGCTGCTTGCTCCCAGGCCTCCCACATTGCCCAGGCCCCAGAAATATAGTCGCCCCTGTGCTTTCCACACCCCACGTTATCACCGTAGATCAATGCCATGATTGCAGTGATATTTGTGTCTGGGATGGCACTCAGTTCTCTCTCAGATTCTCTCCCACATGAGTGGACAGCTGTGCCCTCAGTGTGATTGAGCTCAGATGCAGGATAACTGCTTTGTGGGTATTCTTCGGGAGCTTGAGTACCATCTCCATAGTGATGGGAAGCTGTTTTCTGCTACTAGAATATATTGCTCACAACTACTCCAACCACTTCTGCAGGTTTTGGCAGATCCAGCTCTGGAATTCAGCAGTCACCAGAGAAAGCAAAAACTAGGTTGAGAATCTGTGAGGGGTTCATCAATCCTGGGTTCAAATCTTTGACAACTAGGAAGAGGGAAAATAATCACTGATGACAAGCAATGGAAACCTTATTATGTCAAGCCATTTGGGGAATCTGGACACTACCAGAGAGAATTTACTGTGGGATTCGGTCTAAGAAGTTCTCCACTTACTTCCTTGGCTTTGGTTGAGACTGAGTAGGGAATTTTCCCTAATTACTCCGGGCTTTAAGGGATTGGAGTGGGGACTCTTTTCCCTTTCCCTATCTTCCCCTGAGTCAGTTTGGAAAATTTGGCCTTTCTGTGTACATCAGAGGACTACGTGTCCAGTTGACTGATCTCACAGTATCCTTGGAGGAACAGATAGCCTTGATTGTGTGTTCTCATCCTGTACTAGATATAAAAGTTTTTTGAGGAATATATTGTTTTAGTTATGAATAAGCTTTGTATAAACAGACTGGCAAACTGCCCGGAACAGATGATGAAGTCAAGGTTGTGGTTACTGTGTTTAGTATATAAGGAAGGCTTTTGCAAAAATAAAATTGCCAGCAGCTCCAGGGTTGTTGAGCTGTTCGGTCCTCCTGAACCCCTCTGTTCTGTCTTCTATTCCTTCTTTATTTAAAGTCCCTCTCCCTACCTTCAGACCCTGTTTCAGGTTATCTCTGACAGAGCTGGACACTGGCAATGTACCGCTTGGCAGAAGAATCTCCACAGGAAATTGATGACAATGGACAAGGTCTGTGGATCCTAGAGAACCCTGTCCACGATGTAATGTTTTTCAGTAGGTTTGATATTTTACCTGGAAATTGATAAAATATTCTGCATTTTGGAAGCCCCAGGAATGAAGTAGTGATGATGCCAGTCTGCTCAGAAACTGAAAAGAGGAAATCCGACCCCATTATCTTCTTTGTTTTTTTTCAATTAAAAAATTTTGTTTTACTCTGAGAATTAACTTTATTATTTCATTATTATTTATTTTCAAAATCATTTTATTAGGGGTTCATATCATACAACTCTTATCACAATCCATGCATACATCAATTGTGTAAAGCACAACTGTACATTCATTGTCCTCATCATTCTCAATTAATATTTTGTCATATCTTTCCCTGTCTGACGTCTCCCTTCACCCACTTTTCTGTTGTCTGCCCCCAAGGGAGGAGGTCACATGTAGATCCTTGTATTGTAATCAGTTCCCTCTTTCCAACCCACTCTCCCTCTACCCTCCCAGTATCGCCACTCACACCGCTGGTCCTGAAGGTATCATCTGCCCTGGATTCCCTGTGTTTCCAGCTCCTATCTGTACCAGTGTATATCCTTTGGTCTAGCCAGACTTGCAAGGTAGAATTCGAATCATGATCGTGTGGGGGAGCGGGGGGAGGAAGCATTTAGGAACTAGAAGAAAGTTGTATTTTTCATCAGTGCTGCATCCTACCTTGACTGGCTCATTCCTCCCCTAAACCCCTCTTCAAGGGTATCTCCAGTGGCTGATAAATGGGTTTTGGGTCTTAACTCTGCACTCCTCCCCTCATTCACTATGGTAAGATTGTTTTCTATTCTGATGCCTTATCCATTCGACACCTCATGATGGCACTGGCTGGTGTGCTGCTTCCATGTAGACACTATACCTTTTGATAGTTGGGCACCATCAGCTTTCTTCCCCACATTTGCTTATGCACCCATTTGTCTTCAGCGATCGTATCATGGAGGTGTGCATCCAATGATATGATTTTTTGTTCTTTGATGTCTGATAATTGATCCCTTCAGCACCTTGGGATCACACAGGCTTGTGTGTTCTTCCATGTGGGCTATGTTGTTCTGAGCTAGATGGCCCCTTGTTTACCCTCAAGCTTTTGAGACCCCAGATGCTGTATCTTTTGATACTTGGGCACCATCAGCTTTCTTCACCACATTTGCTTATTCACCCTCTTTGTCTTCAGCGGTTGTGTAGGGAAGGTGAGCATCATTGAATGCCACTTTAATAGAGGAAAGTATTCTTGTATTGAGGGAGTACTTGAATGGAAGCCCAATGTTCTTCTGCTAACTTAATACTAAACCTATAATTATCTGCACATAGATCTATTTCCCCATCCTCATATATAAATATATTTGCATATGTACATGTCTTTATCTAGACCTCTATAACAGCCCTTTGCTTCCCACCTCTTTATTTCCCTTGACCTTCCTCCTGTCCCTATCACATCTTCTTTATGATAACACCAATCCCAAACCCACTGTCATTAAAGTGATTCCGTATCATAGCGACTCTATAAGGGAAAAGCAAACTCATCTAAACGAAATGTATAACATTTAAGTAGCACCACTCTTGCTGAGAAAAAAAGACAGGAGATGTATGAAAGTGAAAGGGCCTTGCTTTACTTGGATCAAGTAAGGACTCAGCCAGAAGATTCCCCAAGGAAAGCTCCTGAAAATAAATGGTAGAAGTGGTTTACAGATTTAGCCAAGTAAACCAACAAGTAAATGTAAAGGATTATGGATGTGAAACAGATTTCACAGGGACCGGGGATTGTCATGAATATGCATTATGGTGGGGTTATGATTCTTTTAAAAAATATTTTATTAGGGGCTCATACAACCCTTATCACAATCCATTCATATACATACATCAATTGCATAAAGCACATCTGTACATTCTTTGCTCTAATCATTTTCTTTTTTTTCTTTTATTTTTTTTACATTTTATTAGGGGCTCATACAACTCTTATCACAATCCACACATATACATACATCAATTGTATAAAGCACATCCGTACATTCTTTGCCCTAATCACTCTCAAAGCATTTGCTCTCCACTTAAGCCCTTTGCATCAGGTCCTCTTTATTTTTACCCCTCCCTTCCCACTCCCCCCTCCTTCAGGAGCCCTTGATAATCCACAAATATTTATTTTGTCATATCTTGCCCTATCCGGAGTCTCCCTTCCCTCCCTTCTCTGCCGTCCATCTCCCAAGGAGGAAGTCACATGTGGATCCTTATAATCAGTTCCCCCTTTCCAACCCACTCACCCTCCACTCTCCCAGCATCGCCTCTCACACCCCTGGTCCTGAAGGTATCGTCCACCCTGGATTCCCTGTGCCTCCAGCATCCATATGTACCAGTGTACAACCTCTGCCCTATCCAGTCCTGCAAGGTAGAATTCAGATCATGGTAGTTGGAGGGAGGAAGCATCCAGGATCGAGGGGAAAGCTGTGTTCTTCATCGGTACTATATCGCACCCTGACTGACCCATTTCCTCTCCTAAACCCCTCTATGAGGGGATCTCCAGTGGCTGAAACTTGGGCCCTGGGTCTCCACTCTGCACTTCCCCATTCATTCTCAATGGTATACACACACACACACACACACACACATATACATATGTACACACACACACATACACACACATATATATATATATATTCTTTTTTTTTTTTTGCATGATGCCTTATACCTGGTCCCTTTGGCACCTCGTGGTCGCACTGGCTGGTGTGCTTCTTCCATGTGGGCTTTATTGCTTCTGAGCTAGATGGCCACTTGTTCACCTTCAAGCCTTTAAGACCCCAGACACTATCTCTTTCGATAGCCGGGCACCATAAGCTTTCTTCACCACATTTACTTGTTCACCCACTTTGGCTTCAGCAGTTGTGTCGGGAGAGTGAGCATCATAGAGTGCAAATTTAATAAAAGAAAGTATTCATGCATTGAGGGAGTGTTTGAGTAGAGGCCCAAGCTCCTTCCACCACCTTAATACTGAACCTATAAATATACACACATAGATCTATTTCCCCATCCTCCTATATATATTAGCATGTACATGTCTTTGTCTAGACCTCCATAAATTCCCCTTGACTCCCAGCTCCTTCCTCCATCTCTCTTGACTTTCCTCCTGCCCCACTACCATGCCCTGTCCCCACCTGGGGTATAGCTATACCTCTTCTCTATGCAACCTTACCCTTGATCATTCCCCACCTGGCCTGCCACTCCCCCCTCACTACCATTTTGGGTCCCATGTTGTTCCCTTGTCCCTGTGTTTGTTAACACCACTTCCTTACCCCCTACCGCTCCCCCACCCTAAGTTCCCCCGGAACTGTCGGTCCTGTTGTTTTTCCTCCAGATAGTTCATCCAGCCTGTCCTATTCATACAGACCTGTGGAGACACTAACATGCACGAAAACAAGACAGAGGAAAACAAAGCAACAGTATACAACCAGACAACAAAACAACAAAAACAAACCACTGACAAAGAACAAAACAAAACACTTCACAAGAGAAAAGCTTGTAGTTAGTTCAGGGATCATTTGCTGGCCCTTAGGAGCGTTTTCCAGTCCAGTCTGTTGGGGCACCAAGCCCTGGCCCCAAAGTCCACTTTCAGCATTCCCTGGGGACCTTGCCACTCCATACCCTTGCTGTTCCGCTGCACTCCCTCAGTGCTTTGGCTCGATGTGGTGGGAACAGGTCAGGTGCAATTCCCACACTGTGTCTCCAGTGCTGTCCCCTGTATCGCCCTTAGTCACTGGGTGACATCATTTCTCATAGTGGGGCCAGCCATGTTGTTCTCTCTGTGGACTGGCTACTCTACTCAGGAACATCATCCTCACGGCCTGGTGGGCCAGGCTGTGTTCCACTCTCTCCTCCTGCCCCTTCATCTGCTCCCGTGTGCTCTGATCAGATATGTCCATCTCCAGAGCTGCAGAGTCAATGTCGCCCTTTGGAACAAATTCTTTTCGGGGGAGGGGCAGGAATCCACTTAATTTATGGTGCTGGGGCCAGCCTCCCAGACCTCTCCACTGGTTCCCTACTCCACCCCGGGATATTGCATTCACACCTTGCAGCACTGGGTTGAAGTCTGGTCCCACTTTCCCTGTGGAGATATAAACAATACCCTCCCCTTGGGTGGATTAGTGCCCCATGCCCCCACTCCCCTTTTGTTCCTTATATTCATTCTTTTATTTTGCTTTCCCCACCTCCTTAACCATTGTCTACCATGTGCATCCCTGGTTTTGGTCTGGTCTCTTCCATACTACACAGTCTTCACCCCCAAAATGTTTGTGTACAGTAGCTTTTTCCCCTATGCCACTTTTGCATTAAAAAATTTTTTTTAATACTTACCTCAGCGGGCTCATGTTGTACTTGTCCTTTTGTGCCTGACTTACTTCACTTAGCATGATTTCCTCCAGTTCTTCCCATGCCGCTATGTGCCTCATACGTTCATCACTGCTTTTTAGTGATGCGGAGTACTCCATTGTATGTATATACCACAGTCTTTTAATCCAATCATCAGTTGATGGAATTTTGGATTGCTTCCAGCTCCTTGCAATTGTGAACTGTCCCGCAATGAACATTGGAGCACAGATGTCTGGCCTTGGTTTGTTTCTTGCTTCTTCTGGGTATATGCCCAGTAGGGGGATTGCTGGGTCATATGGTAACTCTATTTCCATCTGTTTTAGCTATCGTCAGATTGATTTCCATAGTGGCAGTACGTACTTACAGGCCCACCAGCAGTGGATGAGAGTTCCTGTCTCCCCACAACCCCTCCAACACTTGTTGCTTTCTGATTTTTTGAATTGGGCTACTTTGAGGGTGTCAGGTGGTACCTCATTGTTGTTTTAATTTGCATTTCTCTTATGGCTAAAGATAGGGAACATTTTCTCATATGTTTGTGGGCCATTCGGATTTCTGTCCCTGTGAAATTTCGGTTCAAGTCCTTTGCCCACCTTGCAAGTGGGCTATTGGTTTTTTCTTTTTGGAAGCTAGCAGAGTATTGTAGACTTTAGTAATAAGGCCTTTGTCTGATGTGTCATTGCTAAAGATGTTTTCCCAGTCTGTGGACTCTCTTATTACTCTCTTGGTGAATTCTTTAGATGTACACAAGTGTTTTATCTTCAGTATATCCCATTTGTCAATTTGTGCCACCTCTGTGTTTGTGTCCTTCCCTATTTCTGATAGCCTGTGTATTCCCTGCACCAAAGTTCTCAAGTTGGTCCCAATTCCCTCATTGATGGCCCTAATAGTTTGGAGTTTAACTTCATGGTCTGTGATCCACCTTGAGTTTATTCTTGTGCATGGAGTGAGATGAGGGTCTTGCTTCATTTTTCTGCAGGTTGATATCCATTTTTTCCCAGCACCACTTGTTAAAGAGGGCATCAGCTTCCCATTTGATATTTTGGGGGCCCTTATCAAAGATCAGCTGTGTGTATGCTGATGCTTTTATTCCTGGGTTTTCAGTTTCTTTTCCTTTCGTCTGAGTATCTGTCATTGTACCAATACCATGCAGTTTTGAGAACTGTTGTGCATAGTGTGTGCCAAAGTCAGGTAAAGCAAGCCCTCCCACTGTGTCCTTCTTCTTGAGGAGTTCTCTGCTAATTCTGGGCTTCTTCCCTCTCCATATGAAATTGGTAATCAGTTTTTCCATTTCTTTGAAGAAAGATGATGGTAATTGTATTGGGATGGCATTAAACTTATATAGTGCTTTTGGCAGAACTGACATCTTAACTATATTAAGTCTCCCAATCCAAGAGCATGGGATATTCTTCCATTTGTTGAAGTAGCTCTTGGTTTCTTGTAATAGTGTTCTATAGTTTTCCCTATATAGATCTTTTGTTTTTTCAGTCAGGTGTATCCCTAGATATTTCAATTTGTGTTTGGCTATTGTGAAGGGTACCACCTTTTTGATCTCTTCTTCTGTGGTCTTATCTGATGTGTATAACTGTCCGATGGACTTCTGTTTGTTGATCTTGTATCCTGCCACTCTGCCAAACTCCTCTATTGCTTCCAGTACTCCCCTTGTGGAACTTGTGGGATTTTCCATATATAAAATCATATCATCTGCAAATAACGATTGTTTCGCCTCTTCCTTCCCCAGATGAATACCTTTGATGTCACATCTTTGCCTTATGCTGTTAGCTAAAACCTCCAGCATGATATTAAATAGGAATGGGGACAAGGGGCATCCTTGTCTTCCCCTTTTTCAGTGGGATTGTTTTAGTCTTTTCTCCATTGACTACCACTTTGGTTGTTGGTTTTTCATATGTAGCTTGTATTGTCTTGAGGAACTTTCCTTCCATTCCTATCTTCGCTAGTGTCTTAAACAGGAATTGGTGTTGGATGTTGTCGAATGCTTTTTCTGCGTCTATTGATATTATCATGTGGTTCTTATACTTTTTCATGTCAATATGATGAATAATACTAATGGTCTTTCGTATGTTGAACCATCCCTGCATCTCTGGTATGAATCCCACTTGGTCATGGTGAATTATTTGTTTTATATACTTTTGTATTCTGTTGGCTAGTATTTTGTTAAGGATTTTTGCATCAATGTTCATTAGGGATATTGGTCTGTAGTTCTCGATTCTTGTGGGATCCTTGCCCGGTTTGGGTATCAGAGTTATACTGGCTTCATAGATGGAGTCCAGGAGTTTGCCATATTTTTCTATGTTCTGGAAATGTTTGTGTAGGATTGGTATTAGTTCTTCCCTGAATGCTTGGTAGAATTCTCCAGTGTAGCCATCTGGTCCAGGGGATTTTTTGGTGGTAATCCCTTGATACCCTTTTCTATTTCTTCTATTGCTATGGCTCTGTTGAGATTCTTGATGTCCACGGTTATGATTCTTTACAAAAAAATAATTTTATTGGGGGCTTGTACAACTCTTAGCACAGTCCATTCATCCAGCCATTGTCTCAAGCACATTTGCACATTTGTTGCCATCATCGTTCTCAAAAAATATTCTTTCTACTTGATGCCTAGTATCAGCTTCTCATTTTCCCCCTCTGTCCCTACCTGGGGTTATGATTCTTAACAAGATAGGACTCTTTCTACTTCTTGGTTCCAAATGTCTTTTTATTTGGTGTGATGATGTCTTTTTGGTGACTTGCTTCCTTGAACAAAGTCCTTCCGTTCCAAGTTATCTGTGACCTGAAGGTTGGGAATATCTATACTGGACATGTTTGCCTGGCCACTTTTGGTCAAAATGGATAGTCATTTGGTATAATGTGATATTTTCCTGTGAGGAAAGGCTCAAGAGAGACAGGGGATTGGGAAAGAAAATTCAGAATAATTATAGGCAATAAATGGGGTATTCTAACATCCTGTGGCCTCATCTCGTGTCCTAAGGGGAGGTTCTTTGTACAAGCTGTGGAATTTACATTGTTACATAAAGTTAAGCAGGTTAGGGCATGGCCTCAAACAGAATGCTCAATGTTCATAATTGTTCTTACACTGTAGTCAGATTCTCCTTCGCTATTATATTCAAACAAATATAATCTTGCCAGAAAAATTAGTTATTGAAGATAACTTTTTGAATCCCTTGATGTTTACTACATTTTGCTAAAAATGGTCAGTTTATTGTTATTTATTGTTTGTTTTCTTCCTTTTTAGGAACTTGATAGTGATTGGTAGACATCTATTGTCAAGAAATGAACATATTATTTACTTTTCTCTTCTTCATTCCAAAGCCAAACAGGAGCTTCAGTTAAAAATTAAAGGGTTTATTGAAGGAATGAAACAATCTAGGAATGCACAATAATAATTGTAAGGATTCACAAAGTTCCACAAAGTAAGACAATTTTCAGAGTTTAAATGCAGTAGGATCCTGGAACTTAAAAGAAAATTCCAATACTTTGAACTTTACTACAGTTGGCTCAAGCAGACAAGGCAGAATCAAGGCCACTTATAAAGACTGAGTCGTGTAACACTTTTTTTTGTTTTGCTTTGACTTGAGCTATTAGGAGAGAGAGAGTGAATGCTCTTCTTGGCTGCTTGTTGTGAGAGCACCTGGGAGGAAGATGGGTGTCTGTAGTCTTCATGAAGTATGCTGACTTTCCAAAGTCAGTTCAAAATAAACAGTTATCAGAAACAACAGCAGAATTGGAATAATTGGAATATGGCCCTCATCATTTGGTCTTCTTTACATTGAATCCTAATACATAATAATCTCTGCAATCCTTGATCATCATCAGCAAGTGTTTCAAGTCCTCACTTTGAGCAAGCAAGAATGTATTATCTTCATATCACATGTTATTAATAAGCCTTTCTTCAGTCCTGATGCCATATTCTTCTTCATATATGCCAGCTCTTCTGATTATTTGTTCATCATACAGCTTGGACAAGTATGAAAAGAGGTTACAACACTGACACACACCTTTCCTGATTTTAAACCCTTGTTCTGTTCACACACCTACTTCTTGATCCATGTACAAGTTCCTCATGAGCACAATGAAATGTTCTGGAATTCCCATTCTTTTCAAGGTTACACATAGTTTATTAAAATATCTAGCTTTTCATAACATTTATAATTGCAAAAAGTCCAAATGCTATTGAACTTATTTTTTTCATTAATGCATCATGATTTTATGGTTTTATCTGAAATCTCATAGTCATAAAGACATACAAACAAACACAAATATAAAGTCCATTATTTTATTCTAGACTATTTTGCCTTTGTATTTTGTTTTAACATCTAAGCACTTTACTGTATGTTTTTTTCTTAATAGGATTAAGGTCTAACTTTCCTAGTTTTATACTTTTAAACTATTAATTGAAAAGATTATCATTAATCAAATGAATTTTTTTAACAGTCATAAAGCCTTCCCTTAGAGCTGGCCTTGAATTTTAACTTCTAGTTCCATATTCAACAAAACATATTTCTATTCTTAAAGACTTTGTAATTGTGATATCAAGTTGCAGTAGCTTTCAGAAACATAGCATTTATGCAAAAGTTCACTTAATGAAAAAGAGTCAGTTCTCTAAGTAAATGTCAACATAAAACCAAAATAAATTGTTTTTACCTTCCTCATAATACTAATGATTTAGAAAGTCATTCAATTTTTAGGCAGTGAAGGATGAAATATTGTTAATAGACACCACCCTGTGCAGTGAATAAACATACAATGATTCTGATGGCAGCAGGGACCTAGTGGGGCTGCCTGACCCCCTACACCCTCAGCCCACAAATTTTCCACCACTGACAGGGAATAAGTTTACCATTTTTCGATCACTTATTTTGTGGATAATGTTTGCATTTTACGTTTCTGGCAAGTTTTCACTTTCAAAGGGCACCAACTTGTAGTGCTTTTACTGTCTTCCTGCCCTTTGTTAAGGGACATTCTCTTTGTTGGAATTTAAGAGACGATAGTACAGTCCCTGAGGGGAGGATGTTGGATTTCAACCCAGTGACCTGGTGGTTAGAAGCCCAATACTTAGCTTTCTTTCTTTCTATTTTAAAAAATTTTATTGGGGATACTTAGCTTTCAACATCACCACCCCTCTTTGTATCTCTGCCCCATGGGGCCTATTTCACTGGCTATCATGCTGGTACTTTCATGCGAACTCCAGGTTTGTTTATATAAATCACTCGTATTTTATATACTTTCAACTAACTAAGGTGAAACTAAAAAAATAAAATTGCAGATCACATGAGAGAATTTTGCAAGACTAAACACTTATATGCAAATACCTTTTACAGGGGTAGTTTAAACCTGTCCCATCGGGTCACTTTGGATCGTAATCAACTACATGACAGTGAGAGTTTCTTTGTTACCATTAAGGAGACACTAGTACACTCCCTACGATTGTAAACAGAGTTTCCACTGAACCTGTTTGAGAGCTGTGGGAACAAAACCAACTCAAGACACTGCAGAAAGCCCCACATTATTTCAGCTCTGTACCTGCTCCTGGATCCTGGGCTTGTTGTTTGTCCTGAGTGCCACCTGCTGGTCTGAACGGTCTGTGCAGTCCGGTACCAGAGCTGTCCTGCAGTATAGTTTATGTGAGGGCCACACTGACTGCCCTCTCTGTGTCCACCTGCACAGTAATAACAGATGTGTCCTCAATGCTCACAGAGGTCGGAGTTAGGGAGAACTGTTTCCTTGAAGGGTCAAAGTCACTAATACAGTGACTTATAGTCAGAGGTCTCTGTACACCATGGCCTCTCCCTGTGTGCTACCTGAATCTAATCAATCCAAAATACCCTTCCCTGACACTGACCTCAGGTAGGACCAGTATCTTCAGGAGAAAGAGGGAGAGGAAGGATGTAGACACTTCTGAACCAAGTCCATCATGGCTCAGCAGGGTCTAATCTCCTCCTGGGGAGATCACTTTTAACCAGGAAACTATATGAAGTATTTCCCCATGAGTGTAACTGGCTGGTATAAGGTCTGGGATCCATTAGTAGTTTTCTAATTGCAAATGCCACCACTCCACCTTAAAGTTTCTACAAAGCTGTTTCTTGAATCAAGTTGAATGCAGGCAACTGAATTCAGTTAGAACGCAAAAATGACCATCGCTACTGTGTTAGTTTGGGTACTTTAGAGAAACAAATCTATAGAAACTAATGTATAAGAGAGTTTTATATAAAGGGTAAGTGTGCATCAAGAAAACATCCCAACCCAGTGCTTCTCAAGCCCACAAGACCAACATTAACTCATATGTCCAAAACCAATCCACAAAGTCCACCTCCATCTCACAAAACGGACACAATGATGCCAACTGTAGGAGAAAAGCTGAGTCAGTGAATGTGTAAGCAACTCAGCGCACACAGGGTTCTCCACACGGGTGCTCCAGCACCCAGGGCTGCATCGGGGTAGGTTCATGTGGCTTCTCCTTGGGGATGTCTTGCAGGAAGTCAGTCTTGCAAGCTGAAGCAGGGAACTGCTAAGGCATCTGCACACTGGTTCGGTCATCACAGGCAAGAGACCTGAGAACTACAAAGGCGAGGCTCACTGAACCATTTATCCCTCCGCCCTTCAATTAACCCCACATGTGTTTATCAGCCATGTTGACAATAAGATACCTCAGTTACTTGTCAGGAAGAAGTTCTAGTAATAATTGGAATGGCCTTGGTGAGAAAAGAGGCCAGGAAATTTGAGGTTAGGAATTTCTTTCCTATTACAGCAATGCACCTGCTCATTCCTCAACGGCAGCAAGGGCTGAACTCTGAAAATATCGTGAAGAAACCTGACCTCATCTGCTCTATAGCCGTGTGGTTATTCAGAAGCCACAGAGTGAGCCACTCCAGAGAACCCCGATCCAGTAAGAGGCATCACTGTCCCCACATGGGGAGATATTTCCCTGTCGTGTCAGTGGCCTGTGTTCTTGTTCTCACTCTCTAGGACACAGCAGACATTGTGTCCTCTGGTGCTGGATTGACAGATGCCTCTGAGACTCCTGCTCTGCAGCTGCATCGGGCTGAGGGTTTCTGCCCCTTTCAGGAAGGAGTTTCTCTCACTGTGTTTCTTGCACAGCAATACATGGCCATGTCTGTGTCCTTAAGGCTGCTTCACTGCAGGGACATGGTGCTGATGGAGTTGTCTGTGGAGATGGTGACTTTTCCTTGGAAGGATGGGTTGGACCTGGTGTCAGCCTCACTAGGGTCAAGAATTCCTATCCATTCCAAGCCCTTTGCAGGTGTCTGCCTAATCCAGCCGATCCAGCTTCCAGTAAAGCTGCATCCAGATGTCTTACAGGAGATCCACAAAGACTCCCCAGGTCTCTTCACTTCAGACTGCACCAGCTGCACCTGAGCACACACACGTGTGGAGATAGGATTCAGAGATTTCCTCTTCACACACACACACACACACACACACACACACACACACACACACACACACACACCTCTATTCATCTCGAACCCTGTGGCAATCCTGACCTGGGAAAAGAGCAATGAGGAGAGGTAGGGTGGCAGAACCCATCTTGCAAGGAGGATGGAAAGCAATCACACTAAGGTCACCAGCTGGGTGATGAGGGAGCTTCCCCTGTGGAGGTAGCCTGTGGGTCTAAAATGGATGTCTTCCACTTTGCATATTTCTGTCCTGCCCTCCATGTCAGACTCCTCCAGCCTCACAACCCTGGAAACCCAAGGCAGGGGGAGGTGCGGGTCTTGGGACCGCAGGGAGGGAAGAACTGGATCCTAATAACATCCCACAACACACACATGTATACAGAGAGAGACAGAGAGAGAGAGAACACTGGCACTAGCACCTCACGCATGGAGAGTTTTGAACGGTGGCTCTCCACTCAGTGCATCTCTCAATCTACACCGGGGAGGAGTGGTTTTAAACCCAGTGTGAATCTGCAGCCCAAGGAGCCTGGGGCCTCACAGATGGTCCCTCCTTACTGTCTGTGGGGAATGATGTCCAGCATAAAAAGTGACCCTGTATTCTTAGTGAAGACTTTGAAAAATCTGATAGCCTGAATGGCCCCTTCTGAATAGACCTCTCAGGTGTCTCCCAGTGCCCAGTCTCCCCTGTGCTTCCTGCTTCCTGAGGAGAGGAGACAAATTTCAGGGAATGTCAGCTTTACTCAGAGTGTCAGACAAATCTGTGCAGATTAAAGCCAAAGATGAGTGTGTCACTCTGAATACTCATGGTCAACCTGGCCCTTGTCACCATCTCTCTGACAGTGGAGCTAGTTCAGAAGAGAAGTTAAAAGTACAACATGGAGAATATTTCATCTTCATCAGTTTCATAATCTGTCCTAAATATTTCTCTGATCTGCTCTGATCTGAACGAAAGGAAACAATCAGTAGGTTAACTTTTCTCTCTCTAAGGAGGCCTTGGGGCTCAGGGAACACCAAGAACCGTTGACATAACAGCCCATAAAGACAATGTTCTACATCTGGGTTTTGAGGGTAGTGATTAGAGACTTTAAACCACATGAAGTGTAGCTAATTGTCTCTCCCTTTCCAGAGTGATGATCACTGAAGACACATGGAAACCATTATTAGTCCAATGCTGTAATGAATCATGGACATGAGTATCCTGAACTCTAAGACCAGAAGCAATAGATGGTGCCTTGCTATCAGTACCCACTTGTTTGGAAAAGATAGCATTAGAAGTTCTTGGGAGGAGTGGGATAATAAGTGAAACAACGCACACACACACAAAGAAAATAAAAATACAAAGACTAGGCTTCCTGGTTGGGTAGACTTGTGGAAGTCCTGAGACTATGGCTGTCAGCATCCCTTCAGGTTTGGGACCAAACTCACAGCCTCGGAAAAACTTCCAGTCAAATAATCGGCAAGCCTACAAGGGAGCAATAGTCCTGGGGAGATACAATTACCTTAGAATAATCAAACTTCTGAGTTTAAAAGGGCATCACTTATCCAGGGAAAATTCAGAATGTTTGACAAGAAAAGGTAATTGTAACAGGAGTTTGTGTGTATTGTAGACAATGAAATGAAACAAAAGTGTATGAATTGTTGAATGAACACTAATCTCCTCAGTATACCTTCATGCAATTCACAAGGAAAAGTAAAGAGAAAATAACATTAGAACACTTTCCCTTCAGGTCTCCTCTGGTGGGCAGAGAGCACCTTGGATTGTGGTGTGTCCACTTGTGGTATCCCAAGACACAAGCCAGGACCCAGAGAAGATGTCCTACTTCCATGCTTCATTCTCCTCCCTCTGTTCTCTGGGGTTGACAGTTATGCTAAAAACATCTAAATCTTGGTTCTCAGAAGCAGGATGAGGACTAAAAACCATGACACAGGGGAAAATGGGGTAGGGAAGGCCCCCAAATTCGGCTAGAAAATCTGTATCTTCCTCCCCATGCACTGAGTCTTGAATGAGGGTCATGTCCCTATTTGGCCTGAGACCCTGTGCCATACATCCCAAGCTTCCCTTCGTGGTGCTTACAATCTGGTCTCACATAGCTTCCCTGACCTACTTGTATCGCCATCCATGCATGCATCAAATAAGTGGTATATTTCTTTTGTGAGGACCCAGTTACTTGAGATAATCTCGACGAGTGAGTCATTGTTTTATAGCATCCATGTACAACAGCTTACTCCTGATGGAACACCTCATGTTGTGGTTTGTGCAATTAGTCTCCAATTTATCTCAGGATAGACAAGAGTGTTGTCTGAACACCATCTGCATGGACTTAGCCCAAACCCTGAACCTGAATACACAATGACAATGGAGTCTGTTGAACAAGGTTCTCTTTCTCTCTCTCTCATCCATCTATATATTTTCCTATATCTGCTGAATATCTATTAATTGGTTTACAAATCTACTCAACTATCGATTTAGCTATCATCTACTTTCTGTCAATACTGTCGATATCTTGTATCTGTCATATATATCTATCTATCTGTCTGTCTATTTATAGTTCTGTTTATATTTCCACCAATTTCATGCTTAACTTTATTTCTGAAATAAACCCCAGCTTAATGGGAGCAAATATGTTTGGTTCTTGGTGGAGTATGCTATATATTGGTTATTAATTTTAGTTTGCTAGACTTGTTTATTTGTTTACTTATTTGATTCTTGATGTCCTTATAGATTTCTATTTCAATGTTAAGTTCATAATAGAGAATGTTGAACTGAAATATTCCACTATTTGGTTGCACTATGCTGTTATTTATTTATTGCATTTAAAATATTATCCAGAACTTGCTTGATATATAGTAAAGAAATGCTGTTATATTCTCACCATCTGTCTGTTAGTTCACGATACTGTCATGGCTCTTTTTGTTGAGGTGCTGGAAGATATATCAGTGTTATATCTAATGCCAGCAGGGTCACCCAAAGGGAGCAGATTTCAGCAAAGCTTCCAGACTAAGAACAGACAATGCAGAAGGACCCCTCTGCCCTCTTAAGAGGAAGATGCTGCTAAAACCTTATGCATAACTTTGAAGTATTGTCGAATATTAAAAGCTTAAGCCAAGGAAGTAGGAAATTGTTGAAGCTACTGCCAGAGGATGGGCCCCTCAGGTTCGAGGGCACTCAAAATGTGACTGAAGAGAGGCCGATTTCTTGGAGGGGAGTAGGCCATCATGTCGTGATTTGGGAGTGGAGCCGTCAGGATCTTCCTTTGCTGATGGGGCATGACTTAAGTAAGGTAAAGCGAAACAGCTACAAAAGCCTTCTAATACCAGAACTTGTAAAGAGCATACTACGAATTCAGGGAAATTGGAAGTGGTCAAAAATTAAATGGGGTGCAAGAATATTGATTGGTAACCTAGGCATTAGAGAGCATAAATCGACTGACTGGTATTGACCAATTTGAACAGAAAAACATAGGATTTACTATGTTGGGAAAAGCACAGTCAAGAGAACGGCATGGCAGTCATTGTCAGAAAGGATCTTGCTAAACCCATCATGAAATACAATAATGTCTGTGATAGGATTATATGCCTTCAAGGAAATCCAATCAATACAACTATTATCAAGCTTTACTTGAAGAATGCAATTGCTGCCAAGTTTAGCATACCAATAAGTAAGGTATAACCCTAATAAATAAAAATTGTCTTTTTTATTTGCTCCTTCCTCCCACTTTTTAAATTGAGATTTCAATTCCATTGTTATACATCCTACATGCAATAGGTCTGATTTTACATATTTCTTGTACATTAACATTGCATTCCTGTGTCATAAAAATAGAGAAAACCCTTGGGGGAAACGTGAGATGGAGAAGCATCCCCAGACCACAACAGGAAACCAGCCCTGAAACTGTCCCTGTGCACCTGTCCCTGAGTGTGTCCTGTGATGTGTGGGTCCTGAGCGTCCCCTGCTGCCCAGCTCTCTCCGAGCAGGGAGTTGGTGTCTGGGATCACACTGACTTCCTCTCATGTTCTCACAGAGTAACAGAGGGTCTTGTCTTCCATTTTCTAACCTTCCATTTACAGATAAACTGTGTTCTTGTCATTGTCTCTGGAGATGTTGAATCAACCCTTCATAGAGTCTGCATTGTTCCTAGTGCTGCAATGGCAGTATTTACACAGAGAGCTGAACAAAGGCTGCATACCAAGGTATTGTTTATCCTCCTCCTCATTTCACAGGAAAGTTATGCTAATTTCAGGAAGTAATTTTCTTTGTATTTCATCTCGAAGGGCATACCTAGTAAATAAAGGATTCAGAGAAATATTCAGAGTCCCTGCCATAGTGAGCACAGCTGCCATTCCCCCAGGTTTCCTGCCGCTCTCGGGATGTGGGTTTCACAGCGTGTGTCTCAGACTTCTGGCTGACAATCTGTAGAGTCATTGTGCTGACTGAGGCATCCAAGGAGAAGGCATAGCCCTGCGTGAATCCCTGGACATAGGCTGATTTCCCAGCGTGGGTGTTGATCCAGCCCATCCACAGAAGCCTTTTCCTGGTGCTTGTCAAACCCTATTTATACTGTAGCTGGTGAAAGTGTTTCCAGAGGTCCTGCAGGACACCGTCACCAATCTCCAAGGTTTTTCACGTTGGTGACAGACTGCACTAACTGCATCTGGGCATGCACACCTGTGAGGACATAAATCAGAAGGTGAGGGCTCTGGAGCTGCCACAGTGTTCTCTCCATCCCATGTGCTGTCTTACCCAGGGATACTGTCAATAGGAAATGAAGCTCCACAGTCACCCCTTCATGAGTTCACTTTGTTGTCAGTGGTTAGATGCAACCTATATGACAATATCCTTGCTTGATGCTGTGACAGCAGAGATGGATTCAACCTTCAACTCTATAGAACACTTGTATGTGTATATATTTCACATTCATGAATGTATTTCTGGTCTATATCATGTCTAAATAATCGGAAGCTTCAATAACTCGAGAGCAGTTCTTCGTGTTGTAGTGACCTCCAAAGTTATTTTTCATTGCTACTTCATAACTGTAATTTTGCTACTTTTATGAATCGGGTGACCCCTGTGAAAGGGTTTTTCGATCCCCAAAGCGGTCGTGGCCCACAGGTTGAGAACCGCTGTTCTAGAGCATCACAGGTAGTGATAGCTGAGCTGTGCATCTCAAGTGCATTCTGGAATCCTGATGGCTAATTGTGGGAGTATCTCACCAAGTGAGCTCACAGCTGGTCATACTGGTACAGACGTATCCACTTACACACATCTCCTATAATTTCACTCATCTCGTAGGGGAGATGTGACAAAATCAACTACTCAAACACTAACGTTGAACATTCAAGGGGCTTGTGTTATGTGAAGTTGATTAGAAAAACAAATCTAAGGAATATTATCTATATTGTCATAAGTCTGATATTATTCTATAAATAAATTCAATTAGTTTGCAACATATATATTTAAGATACTTTAAAAGGACTAACCAAAGTTGAAAATTTTAATTAAAACATAATATCTGCGGCCTCTACTCAAACACTCCCTCAATGCATGAATACTTTCTTTTATTAAATTGGAACTCTATGATGCTCACTCTCCCGACGCAACGGCTGAAGCCAAAGTGGGTGAACAAGTAAATATGGTGAAGAAAGCTGATGGTGCCCGGCTATCGAAAGAGATAGTGACTGGGGTCTTAAAGGCTTGAAGATAAACAAGTGGCCATCTAGCTCAGAAGCAACAAAGTCCACATGGAAGAACACACCAGCCTGTGTGATCAAGTGGTCCCGAAGGGATCAGTTATCAGGCATCAAAGAACAAAAAAATCATACCATTGACTGCACACCTCCATGAAAGGATCGCTGAAGACAAATGGGTGCATAAGCAAATGTGGTGAAGAAAGCTTATGGTGCCCGGCTATCAAAAGAGATAGTGTCTGGGGTCTTAAATGCTTGAAGGTGAACAAGTGGCCATCTAGCTCAGAAGCAAAAAGCCCACATGGAAGAAGCACACCGGCCAGTATGATCACGAGGTGCCAAAGGGACCAGGTATAAGGCATCATGCAAAAAAAAAAAAAGATGTATGTGTATAGGTGTATATATGTGTGTGTGTATAATATGTATGTGTGTGTGTGTGTGTGTGTATATATATATATATATATATATATATATATATATATATATATATATATATACCATATCGAATGAAGTGGGAAGTGCCGAGTGGAGACCCAAGGCCCAAGTGTCGGCCAATGGAGATCCCCTCATAGAGGGGTTCAGGAGAGGAGATGGGTCAATTAGGGTGCGAGGTAGTACTGATGAAGAACACAGCTTTCCCCCAGATCCTGGATGCTTCCTCCCCCCAACTACCATCATCCGAATTCTACCTCGCAGGGCTGGATAGGGCAGAGGTTGTACACGGGTACCTATGAGGGCCGGAGCACAGGGAATCCAGGGTGGATGATACCTTCAGTACCAAGGTTTGAGGGGCGATGCTGGGAGAGTGGAGGGCGAGTGGGTTGGAAAGTGGGAACTGATTACAAGGATCCACATGTGACCTCCTCCCTGGGAGAGGGACGGCAGGGAAGGGGGGGAAGGGAGACTCCGGATAGGGCAAGATATGACAAAATAACGATGTATAAATTACCAAGGTCACATGAGGGAGGGGGGAGCGGGGAGAGAGGGAAATAAAAAGAGGACCTGATGCAAAGGGCTCAAGTGGAGAGCAAATGCTTTGAGAATGATTGGGGCAGGGAATGTATGGATATGCTTTATATAATTGATGTATGTATATGTATGGATTATGATAAGAGTTGTATGAGTACCCAGTAAAATGTAAAAAAAGAAAAGAGGATAAAAAAATAGAAAATGATTAGGGCAAAGAATGTACAGATGTGCTTTATACAATTGATATATGTATATGTATGGACTGTGATAAGAGTTGTATGACCCCCTAATAAATTGTTCAAAAAAAACAACATAATATCCGCACTGTGAAAGAAAAATTAGAGCAAAATCCCATACTATCAGGTTATATCGCTACAAAATTGGCAAAATTTGAAGAGTATAGTACACATTTTTATAAAAATATTTCCTTGTCTGATGGTTCTAAAACAATTCAAGGGCTAAGAGCTCAAGAGACACCATTAACCTTTGGATGCTCTTTACTTAAAGTCCAGGGCACTGATTTCCAGGTTTCGGCTAGAAGAACCTGGGAACAAAGCAGAAGGGGTGATAAAATGTTCATCAGATTTTATTGACTTTGGGCCATGAGGCACCCATTGCACTAGTCCCCCTATAACATCTCTGCACATGGAGATTACCACAACTCTGCCTGTGTACCCACGTTGGGTCCTCTCTGGACCCCTGCAACTCCATTTCCACTGTTGACCCCTGCGCTGTCCCTCTTGACCAGTCCCATCCTCCTCTGAGTCAGGCATGAGCTCCTTATTCTGCAATGTGAGTCATGAATGCACTGGTGCTGGGAGTCCCTGCGTACACACCTCAGAGAACTGACATGGATTGCCATATCAAAATGCCACCCAAAATCTAGAGAGAGGGACATTCACAGAGGCACAACAGTAATCTGCTTACCTGGATCAGAAACCACTGAAACCATGTATTTAAAATATATGTGTGTGTATATATATATATATATATATATATATATATATATATATATATATATATACCATATTGAATGAAGGGGGAAGTGCAGAGTGGAGACCCAAGGCCCAAGTGTCGGCCAATGGAGATCCCGTCATAGAGGGGTTTAGGAGACGAGATGGGTTAATTAGGTAGTACCGATGAAGAACACAGCTTTCCCCCAGATCCTGGATGCTTCCTCCCCCCAACAACCATCATCCGAATTCTACCTCGCAGGGCTGGATAGGGCAGAGGTTGCACACTGGTACATACGAGGGCTGGAGGCACAGGGAATCCAGGGTGTGAGGGGCGATGCTGGGAGAGTGGAGGGTGAGTGGGTTGGAAAGGGGGAACTGATTACAAGGATCCACATGTGACCTCCTCCCTAGGGGAGGGACAGCAGAGAAGGGGGTGGAAGGGAGACTCCGGATAGGGCAAGATATGACAAAATAATGATGTATAAATTACCAAGGTCACATGAGGGAGGGGGGAGTGAGGAGGGAGGGAAAAAAAAAGAGGACCTGATGCAAAGGGCTTAAGTGGAGAGCAAATGCTTTGAGAATGATTGGGGCAGGGAATGTATGGATGTGCTTTATACAATTGATGTGTGTATATGTATGGATTGTTATAAGAGTTGTATGAGTCCCTAATAAAATGTAAAAAAAAGAAGAAGAAATTGAAGACATCTGCCAACTTCTGCAAGAACTTGCAATCAAGTAGCTTTGATAATTCCTGTCATTTTAAATGTGAACATTGGAGACAAAATGCATATTATTGTTAGGTGCCATCAAGTCAGAAGCAGTTTCAACTCATATTTACCCTATGTACAACAGCATAAAACACTCTATTCTTATGCCATCTTCACAATAATATATATATATGAAAAATAAAAATATGTATGTACATTTAAATGTGATACATTTCTAGAGGTTGAGTACTGATTACTGAGACTGTGAGAAAACACTGGGGCTGGTTATTAGTGCGGCCCATGTTCTAACTGTAAAACCCGTCCAGGTTCTCCAGTGAACATTTAAAACAAGTCCTCATGTTTCTGGCACTGGAGAGGAAGACCATTCTCAACTTGAAAGATTTCTCACCAGAGGAAGGTCATTTTTATTAATTTTGCAAAGCTGGGGGTGAAATATTCCCCCTATCAATCACACACCCACATCTTACCCATGACACCTAAGTAGGGGGAGAGGCATAGTCAACAGTGATAAAGAGTTAAAGGCAAAGAATGTGGATACTGCCGTGAAGGAAAGGAACACCGACCAAGGAAGATATAAAGTATGGAAAAGGCATGAAGTTAAGGTCAGAGCCCCACTACGAAGGTCCTATAACAGAGCAAGGCCCAATCAGATGATCACACAGATCATTCCCATTCTCTCACTTCATCACCATCCAGATTCCCAGCATAACAATTGTGGATCACAATTTAGAAAGGGAATAATCTGCTCCTCTGAGGAGTAGAAAATAGATGTATAGTGAACATTAATATTTTCTAACTCTTGCCAGATTAGGATAAATCCTCATAAGACTCAGCTCTGAGAACAAGGGAAATACATGTTTCCACCGTGCAGAAATAGTAAATATTAAGATTAAATTCTCATTTATCTGAATACATCAATCTCATTTGATCATGACCTTTCCGTGCAGTTAGTTTTTAGTCTGTGCAGCACATTGTGACATCTCAAATTTAATTCGTTAGCATTTTTGAAAGTTTTCGTGATTCATTTTATATTGAAAAACTGAACAGAGTGATTTTTCAGTCACACAACCAATCAACATTCCTTAACAAATTGCTGTAGATTGTCCATCTGAAGTGAGCAGGACACATGGTTGTGGAAATGGAGTGCCGAATAAAACAGAGTCCTTTTTCATATGAGAGGAGACCATTGGATAAAATGCTCTGCAGGGCACATTGAAATCTGCAAAGAAAGAGTGAGAAGACTAAAGAGATGATCATTTTCTAATAGAGTAAAGCAGGTGCAGCAGTGAGTAAAGCAAACATAAATAGAAATTAATTAATTTCAAAAACATAATGAAAGTAATGCCTGAAGCAAGATGCTTGAGTAAAATCTGTCAAGTTTTCAAAACAAAGTGAAAGTTATTTATGATACTTAAGTAGTATCATAAAGAGAAAATTTGTCCTTAATTTGTTGACTTAGTCAATAAACAGCTGACTAAGATTAGAATTCAGAATACTGAGTACCAGAAAAATGACATGAGGTTAATAATTATTTAGGAAGTATCCAGACTACATCATACTTGATAATGAGACGTTTCCTTGCTCCTGGACCCAATTCCTGCAGGCATATCTAAGTCAGTCTCTCTAGACCTAAGTTGTGAATTGCTTATGTTTGCTTCCTAGTCTATTCCACATAAAGTGTGAATTAAGTCACTGCTAACATTAATTCAGAATTCTCCTTATTAGTTAGCTGCCGATGGCATGGTTAACTGTACTTTCAAAATTGGAGGAGACATTAACTTTAATATATACCGTGACACGTTATTTTTGTGAATGTTTTGACCATTTTGTCTCCAGGTCACTCTTTACTACAGACTAGAACTGAACCCATATGGTTCCCTAGAATGTAATCTTTGTGAATGCAGCTTGTCAGTTTTCATGTGCACAGGGACCTGATGGTGGGTGTTAACGGCTCACCTCTCAAATAGCATCTGTCAACTTGAACATTGAGTCAAACGGAATGCTATGTCATAACCTAAAAATATAGGGAGAAACTCAACTTAAAAAATATTTAATGAACGTTTAAAATTTTTTGGATTGACTGTAAGTGAGTGTTTTCCCATCTCAATCCCATCACACTCCTAACCTGGGCTGAGAAGCTTTAACCTCATTTCTGAGCTGTAAGCAGGAATAAAGGAGCATGCTTTTGGTAACTTTCCTAAAAATGACTTCATTATTTTCATCGTTGTGCACTGATACACTTGTCTTACATTTATATTGATGCTAAAGCAAAATGAGCCATGTAATAGATTTCAACAGATAGAGTGGTGTGTCTATCACAGTGCTAATTATGAAACTGTTTGTAAAGAGAAATATGTTCACTTTCTGTAGAAAACACAGAATAGTCCATCTAGATTGAAGATTGTACAAAAATAAAATTACTTGTGGTATGTTCTTAGTAAAAACCCAACATTCATGATAAAATGTACAATAAATATAAGATGTTAAATGACACAGAGCTTTAATGTCTCCAGTGCAGGTAATAAAATTCCCAGGAGAAGAGGATAGAAGCATTGGTGTTAAAAAGGATTGGAAATTATCTCTGTAGGGTGAGAAATCTCTCTAGGGTGAGAAATACCCAAGTCAATATAACCAATAGAAGAAATATAATCCAACCATCTATGTGTATTCTAAGAGGAAAAAATAAGACCAGGTTATCTTCAAAAACATCTATCAAGAATCCGTCAGGCCTGATGATGCCTCCTTCATTTTGGAAAACTACAGTGGTCACAAAGGGTCATGAAATCCATTGCCAATATTATGCAGATGTTTCAAGCCCAGAGGGGAGCCCCCACAGAAAGTCCAGCAGCACAAGAGATTGTATATCATTTTCAAAGGTGGATTTTTCAATTAGAACATCCAATGGCCATACTGAACTTTCCTTGAACTGCACAATAGTTAATACAATTTCTGCCAAGCATACCCCCTCTCTCTTCTTCCCTCAAGACCACACAAGTAGTCTTCCAAAGTTACTGGAAACAATCCATTATTGTTTAATTCCATTTCTCTGTGAATATTTTGAAACCCATTTGTCCTCCTTTCATAGACTGAATTCCTTTTCTCTCTCCTGGCCTCTTCTTGATTTTTTCTCACACAGGTGTTTCCCAGGAAAATCAGCACAGATTTTTCCCTGATTGGTCCCTGCATCTTGCAGGATAATAACTAACACATGCTCTTTAACAGAGTGATTGATAATGTGGACATGCTCCATTGGAGATATAAATGATAAAGCATGAATCAATAGTTGTCCAAGTTGAAAAAAAAAGAAGGAAAAAAAGAAAATAGAAAAGGACAAATAAATCTTCAGATCATTGTTGGGTTTGACCCACTTCTGCATGAAGGAGCACAGCGGTTGTGAACCAAATTATACTTTCATATGTTACTGATCATACATACTGACCACTCACTAGTCTTTAACTCAAAACTCAGCGTTTCGGAATTAGAGGATTGCACTGCAGTCTTTGCCATGAGTCTGTTGTTTCAGAATCAAATCAAAGCACAGGTCTTTCCTGAAGGCATCTCTGTTGGTTTGACAAGTTGGTGTTCAAACACTTAAATTTATGGCCCCTTGCATGCTCTCTGACTCAAGTCTGAGAGAGAATTCTACAGAGTTTTCGCTGAAATTCATCAGAATTCTCACTCTGTAATGCCAGAAAAGCTGAGTTTTCATGCGGTTAATGGACTGGTTTTCCTGCGAGTGAGGCTATTTACTTGTTCAATACAACTTTTGAATTCATAGATAGCAGGGGTGGATGCAGAATAATTATAGAGAGAGATTCCCCTGGAAAAGTTAGAGATGGAAATGAATCTCAAAACCACAACAGGAAACTCACCCTGACAATCAACCTGCACTGACTTCAGATGCTGGTGCCTGTGCTCATTGGATCCTGAGTGTGCCTGGACTCACACTGACACCCCCTCACTTTCAGTTCATCCTGTTTCTAGAGATGGGCAATCAACTCTTCGTGGAACATAGTTCTCTCTGCCACCATCAGGTTAAATTGTGCAACCCACTGAAAGCCCTACCCTGGAAACTACATACATAGGACACACAGTTGTTACTGAAACTGAGTGCAGATCCTGAAGGGGAGATCACCAAGGCTTACTCAAGTTTCCCCTAGATTCCATCAGAGTTGTGTTGACATACAGGGGAAAAAAATAAAGAAAACAGCAAATAAAATAAGAATCAAATCAACAAACTCAATTGCCCACTCTTGTTATGTTAATTCTGGCTCATAGTGTCCCTGAAAGACAGAGTAGAAATCCTTATGGTCTCTAGATTATAAGTCTTTAAGCAAGTAATCAGCTTCAACTGCCTTCCTCATAGTAGCTGATATGATTAAACTACTCCCTCTGCTATCAGTAGATGAGATGATAAGGGCATAGGAGTTCGATCAGTATGGGAGAGAAGAATGTATAGAGGAAGTCAATGTCTTTGACTTCTGTGGAGAGTAGCATGAAATAATAATAACAGGGTAGGAATATATACAATTAATGTCCCTGAAATATCTTTGAGGAAAACATCAAATGGGAATCTAATGGGCTGAGATAACTAACTCCAAAAACGAACTGAATATTTATCTTTAAAAAGAACTAAAGAGAGAAGAGTGAGATGATTTTCAGGAAATGTAATGAAAGTCCTAAGCAAAGAAGAGCAGGATGCTATTTGGAAACAAAATTTGAAATTATTACCTATGAGAATGTCATTAAGAGGAAAGATTTCTTACAATCTCATCCTAAAGAAAGGACATCCTACATGTCAATGTATCTTATTAGAAAATACATACACGTTTTCATATATAAACATATAACAGCAGAATCAAATCTAAGAAGGTAATTCCTTTCCAACACAATGAGCATAAGGAGACAAGGCAGAAACATCGCTTCTGAATTCTACTGCCTGGTTTGTAGCCCTGACAGTTCTAAGGGTGAGCCCAAGTCAAGAAGAAGAATAGCAAAGCATAAACGTTTGTCTGTGATAAAGAAGGTGGTTCTCTAGAGTGATTTTGTATTGAGGTAAGCTGATCAAATTATTGGACATCTGCTGGGTTACACTGACATTTAAGGAAGTTTTTCTTACCTCATTTTTTGTTCCTTCTCTCAGGGTAAGATTTGCGTCTTAGCTGAGTGATCCTCCCGCCTCCATGATCTTCTCTGCACTTTTTCTCTTACCACATTTCCCCCAATGAAGTGGATGCACTTAATAAACCTTGGTCTTTGCATCATGGGGCTGAGGTGAGCATATATATATATATATTTTACAAATTTATTGAGCATATGAACATGCATTATCAATTATGTTATATAGTATTCTCTAGAGAAACAAAACCATAATGCTAATAACTATAGATTATTATAGTTTATATAATTATTAGCATTATCAATTATATATTATGGAATTAATATATAAATTATAGAATGCTAATTATATTATCATTGATTAATATAATGCTAGAGAGAGAAAGATAACATAAGAAATAAACAATCTATAAAGCAGCACAAATGGCTCAGTGCAGCTCACTCCCATGAGACAGTCTTTGAGACACTGGGGATCCTTCAAATCTTGAGGACCACCAGGTAGTCCTCTGTAGAGCAATTCAGGCTATCCAGTCACAGGAAGCAAACAGCAAGGCAGGTAGGTCACCAACAGTCAGCCAGATGACAGTGTCCGACAGTTCCCAGCTCAAGAAATGTATATTCTAATAGTGTGGCAAAGCAGGTCTTGAAGGAACCTCAAACTACAGCGACACAGTCCACGGCTTAGTTGTCCAACTGGTAGTGTAGCTTGCAAATTGATGCACAGATCAAGCAAGGCAGCCACACACTGATCTGATGATCAAAGAGCAAGAGACAAGAAAGGTGAGGCTCGCTGAGCCATTTATCTCTCTGCCCTTCAATTAATCTGACGTGTTTATTGGCCAAGTTGGCACAATAAACTAACAACATCAAGAGTGTAGACCAATGGAACTATGATTGTTTGCTACTATGTGAAGAGATCAGGTACAGTATCTAAAATTGAACATATGCAAATATGTTTTCATAAATGAGACATTCAATTTCATAAACTTGATAATGAATCATTGTAGAAAGTCATTGTGGTGGTTTAACCTGGTTAAACTTGTTGACAGGGATGCTAGAAGGGCGTTCCTCAGTTGAACATTATTTTATTCATTGTAATATTTTATTCTTTGTACATGCAAAAATATACTCATATTTTATAGCCAACTAAAGTGAGGATGAAAAGTTACCCATAGATTTTCTTTTCCTTTTTTAAAAAAATCATTTTATTGGGAGCTCATAGAATCCTTATGACAATCCATACATACATCCATTATGCCAAGCATATATGTACATTTGTTGCCATCATTCTCAAAACATTTGCCTTATACTTGAACCCTTAATATCAGCTGCTCATTTTCCCCCTCCTTCCCTACTCCCCCCTCCCTCATAAAACCTTCATAATTCATAAATTATAATTATGTCACATGTTACACTGTCTGACGTCTCCACCTACCCTCTTTTCTGCTGTCAATCCCCCAATGAGGAGGCTTTATGTAGATTCTTGTAATCTGTTCCCCTTTCTACCCCACATTTCCTCCGCACTCCAGGCATCGCCATTCTCACCACTGGTCCTGAAGGAGTCATCTGTCCTGGATTACCTGTGTTTCCAGTTGCTATCTGTACCAATGCATATCCTCTGGTCTAGCCAGAGTTTTAAGGTAGAATTGGAATCATGATAGTGGGGGGAGGAAGCATTTAAGAACTAGAGGAAAGTTATATGTTTCATCATTGCTACCCTGCACCCTGACTGGCACATCTCGTCCCCAAAATCCATCATCAAGGGAGTTCCCAGTTGCCTACCGATGGGCTTTGAGTCTCCCACAGATTTTCTTAATTCCAGCAAATGTTAACTTGAGAAAATATTATCCACGAATCAATCTTAAAAATTTTTAAACTGAGCATTGGTATGCATCGACCCAAAACTTTCTTTGAACATGTCAATACTATTGATACAACTAAAATATTTTATCTCTAATTTGGAAAATCTTGTTTTGCTGTGGAAACTGTACAGATGAAAATGTGTGTTTTATTGAAAAAGTGCAATTCGCTGGATTTTTAGGGGAAAACCCCACAATATTTACACATTACTTATTTATTTTATACGTTATAGTTAAATATACTCATTTTTCCTAGCGAAATATATCAGATTGCCTCTAGACACTGTCAACCAGGTGTTTTTTTTGCCAATAACTGTGAATACAAGATAACTCACCATCCGTTGTGAATTCACTGCATTAAAATATCCTCAAATGAGAAACAGACTAAAAAGATATAATTAAGCCAATACAAATTTATAATTAGTCAATTGGTTTTCTTTTTATTTGTTAATCATTTTATTAGGGGCTAATACAACTCTTATCACAATCCATACATATATCCATTGTATAAAGCGCATTTTTACATTCCTTGCCCTCATCCTCAAAACATTTGCTCTCCACTTAAGCCCCTGGCATCAGCTCCTCATTTTTCCCCTTCCCTACCCACTCTCCCTCTCAGTCAAGAACCCTTGATAATTTATAAATTTTTGTCATATCTTATACTGTTTGACGTCTCCCTTCACCCACTTTTTTTTTGTTGTCCATCCCCCAGGGAGGAAGTTATATGTAGATCCCTGTAATCTGTTCTCCCTTTCCACGCCACCTTCCCAGTATTGCCATGCTCACCACTGGTCCTGAGGGGATCATGCATCCTGGATTCCCTGTGTTTCTAGTTCCTATCTGTACCAAAGTACATCCTCTGGTCTAGCCAGATTTGTAAGGTAGACTTGGGATCATGAGAGTGGGGGAGTGGGGGAGGGGGTGGGGGGAGAAGCATTTAGGAACTAGACAGGAAAGTTGTGTTTCATGGTTGCTACACTGCACCCTCATTGGCTCATCTCCTCCCTGAGACCCTTCCATAAGTGGATGCCAAGTTGCCTACATATGGGCTTAAGGTCCCCACTCCTCACCCCCCTCATTCACAATTACACAGTGTTTTGTTCTTTGATACCTAATATCTCATCCCTTTGACAACTCGTGATCACACAAGCTGGTGTGTTTCTTCCATGTGGGCTTTGTTGTTTCTGAAATAGGTGGCTGCTTGTTTACCTTCAAGCCTTTAAGACACCAGATGCTATATCTTTCGATAGCTGGGTATCATCAGCTTTCTTCACCACATTTGCTTATGCATCCAATTGTCTTAAGTGACCCTATCGGGGAGAGGAGAATGCAATGATATGATTTTTTGTTCTCTGATGCCTGATAACTGATTCTTTTGGCACCTTGTGATCACAAAAGCTGGTGTGCTTCTTCCATTTAGGCTTTGTTGCTTCTGAGCTAGATGCCCACTTGCTTACCTTCAAGTTCCTAAGACCCAAGACTGTCAATTAGTTTTCATTAGTTATTATGTTCTGCCACAATGGTATAATGCCCTCTGAGTACTCATAAATAAAAAATGTGAAGTTTTAAGCAGTTCAAATCTGAAGTGTGAGAAAACATATTTAAAACATAAAGGATAATCAAGGTAGATCACTGAAGAATGAAGTTTGCCAAAGAGGTAATTTACTAATGAACACACCTAATCTGATAATAGAGATTAACAGAAAAAGGGTCAGCAAATATTACATTTTCTAATGGAGCAAATATAGAGAACACAGTGGTAGGCTGTGGGATTTAGTTGTGCTCTGATTTGATGTTAAATATTATCCATTGTCTCTTATTTTCCTTTAGGCTCCCCATTCTCTTTAGGATGTTATTGCCTGCTACCATTTAAATGAATGCTTGCGTGTGTGTGTGTGTGTGTGTGTGTGTGTGTGTGTGAGTGTGTGAACAAAGATGTTCTCGGGGCTCCCAAGCATTAGCTAAGAATGCCTCACTACAGCAATGTAAACCAATCTACCTAGGGTCTAATCTGCCTTCAGCTGTTGATTTACTAATCATGCTGAAGTAATTACAGGTGATTGTGATTTAACTTGTCTCTACCTTCCCTGCTTTATTCCCCAGGTCACTCGCAGGACCCAGGTGAGGCAGATAATTCAAGGTGCTGAGATTGGGGTGGATCTGGATCTCAGATCAGGGTATGCTCTGTGGAAAGACAGTGGATCATCCGTGCTTGGATGTTTTGTGTGTCCTAAAGGTAAGAGACCCTGGAACCTGGGGAGGGGGCCCTATCTTAAGACAGGTACTCTCAGCCGGTAGACATGTAAGACAGGCTCAGGAAGGAATATTCTGGTTTGCCTGTGGAAGTCCCTGGGGTTGAACTCAAAGGTATTAATTTCCAGGCCAGCATCAGAGAGAGCTTGGTCCGCTGTTGTTCTCCTGAGACCTCTTCGAGGACTTGTGTCTTCATGAGAGGAGATCCCCAGTGTGCTGTGAGTGACAGTTCCTGGTACTGGACACACAGGTGTCCCTGGAATTGACACCTTTCCCGCTTGGGGTGAAAATAGAGCTCCTGCTTGAAGTATGTCTTGTGAGCTTAAGACGTTAACTCACAGGAATCTCCAAGAGACATGGACCCAAATATTTTAGGGTTGCCAGGTCTCTCTATTTAAGGGGGTGTGCAAATTCTTCCTCTGAGTCTTTTTTCCTAGGTCTGAGAGAAAGGCCAAGATCAATTTTCAAAAGTGGAGTCACAGATTCCAAGGTAAGCACCTTTAATTTGCTACCTCCTCCATCTCTGGTGATGTGAGTGTCCCCTGGGAATGAGGAGAGCAAGGGGGTAAATGAAAGAATAACCAGTAAGTATTTTGTTTTATTTAACATGGGTTTCACTCTATCCTCCAGGGATAAACCAGGATAAATAGTGATCTACAAATTCGTGCGTAAATACTATTCAACCCTCAGGCATCTGGCTTACTGGGTACCATCCCTGCATATGTCTAACAGCAGAAAAGACTCCTTGAGGCCAGCACACAGTAGATCAGAGATCAGCAAGGGACCTGTGATAGCCCTTGACCATGATGCTATTTGTCATATTTAAACTTTATATAACACTTCTTTGTTTTCCTAAGTTCCTTGAACCAGATGCAAATTACTTAAAATTAACTGAAAATGTGTTTGTGATTCTTAGTTTGCCTGCCAACCTACCCAAGTTCTTGTTTGTGTAAAATCTGAGAGAGAAGACAGCTCCATACACATAATTAGCGACATTAGTTTTTTGATGGATTAGGTTTGGGGTTCTGTTTAGGCTTGTAGTGTGCTTGAATGAGAGTCTGTACTTAAAGATTAGCATCTAAATCCTGGGATTAATCAGTGTTCCAGGTTCAAGAACAATTGCCAAGAAATAGAAATAGGAATCAAGTGTCATGAGTCAGATGTTAGTGGACATGTTAAAGGGTTTTATGTTTTGAAGGTTATGTTTGGAGTTCAGTAGGGGCTAACAGATTGTGTTTGGAGTTTATTAGGGGCTTATGTGTTAAGGTATGAAGATGTAGATTTATGGTTTAAGGATTCTTGTTTTCTGGGTTGGATTTCTGAATTTGAGGTTTATGGTCATGAAGTTAGGTTTCAGGTTGTAAAATATATTCAACCTTTGACCTGGTTTTAAACATTGGGATAAATGCATTAGCCTAGGTTAAGAGTGTATTGTGGTAGGATTTGTTAAGCATGTCAAGTTTCTTGTGGGTGTCAGGGGATGCTCAGGGTGTTAAGAGTTCTGGGTGGTAAGGGGCTTTTTCATGTACTTAGGGGGTCAGTGCATTAGGAGGTTATTAGTGTGTTGTAAGCACGCTTAGCATATTAAGGTGTAAGGGTTAATGGTTTCAGATTTGGAGATTTGTAGTTAATGGTTAGAGAGTTCAGTGGCAAAAATTATTTTTGTGTGTTGAAATGTAGCCTACAACTTTTAAACTATTTATTACCTGTAATATTTATGGTATATTTGAAATCTGTTATGTAAAATATCATTAAATTGTGATGATTAGAGGAATTAGTATTTCTTCTCTTTGGAAGCCTCTTTTCTTCCTTTAAAAAGCATTCCATTTATGATTGGTCTATCTAGAAAATACTATAGAATTTTTAATACAGTATTGAAAATGAAACTGTCTGTCCTATTTCTTAAGTGGGGTGGGGTATTTTCTCTTTCCTCTAAGAATGATATTTGCTGGTGCTTTTTTAACTGAATATATTAGCATATTGAACTATACCTGCTTCATGTTACAGTTGTAGTTTTTTCCCCCAAACTTTAAAAGCCTTTGATTTTTTAAATTAAATTATTTTATTGGGGGCTTTTATAGCTGTTTTAATAATGCACACATCAATTTTATCTAGCACATTTGTACATACATTGCCATCATCATTTTCAAAATATTTTATTTTTTCTACTTGAGCCCTTGGTATCAGCTCATCTTTGTTTCCCTCCCTCCACCACCTTCCCATCATTGTGACCCCTTGATCAATTTTAAATTATTGTTTTCATATCTTACACAATCTGCTATTTTCCTTCACCCACTTCCTGTTGTTCATTACCCTGGGGGAGTGTTATGTGATGATCTTTACAATCTGTTCCCCTTTCTCCCCCTTGTGGCCCCACCTTTCCCCTACCTTCATGGTATCATTACTCCCATTATTGTTATGAGGGGTTTATCTCTCCTGGATTCCATATGTTATGTTGAGGGATCGTATCTGTACCAGTGTACATGCTCTGGTCTAGCCAAATTTGAAAAGTAGAACTGGGGTCATGATAGTAGGGTGAAGCAAGCTTTAAAGAACTATACGAATGGTATGTGTTCTGTTGGTGCTTTATTGTACACTGGTTGGCTCATTCTTTCCTTGTGACCCCTCTGTGAGGGGATGTCCAATGTCTAAAGACGTGCTTTGGGTCTCCAATCAAACACCCTTTGTTCCCATCTGTATGATTGTTTGGGGTCTTCTAATTCCTCATACCTGATCCCATAGACACCTCGTGATCACACAGGCTGGTGTGCTTCTTCCATGTGGGCGTTGTTGCTTCTCAGATAGATGACCGACTGTTTAACTTCAAGCCTTTAAGAGACCAGATGCTATATCTTATAATAGCCAGGCACTATCAGCTTTCTTCACTATATTTGCTTATACACCCCTTTTGCCTTAAGCAATCCTGTTGGGAAGATGAGAATCACAGAATAACAGATTATTAAAACAAAGTATTCTTGCATTGAGGAAAGACTTGAGTAGAGGCCCAATACCTTTGACTTTTTAAATGTTCCTACTTTGTTTTCTGTGCCTACTTAGACAATTGACCCTCTTTTCTGTCAATGGTTCACTATAGTGCTTATTTTCTTATGTAAAATATGCTCTGGGACAAATTTCAATGAATCATGGTATATAATCCTTGTAATATGTTGTCTGAATATGTTCCAAATATTTAAAAGAATTTTTCATGTAGATCGATTATCAGTATTGCGCTACAGTTTTCTTGTAGTGTCATTATCTGACATTGGTGTCAAGGGTATTTACTGGTTTGATACAAAGTATTGATAACCAAGGGATCAACCAGAAAGAAAATGTTTTGAGAATGATGATGGCAATGGATGTACTAATGTGCTTGACACAATGGATGTATGTTATGGATTGTGTTGAGAGTTGTATGAGCCCTCAATAAAATGATTTTTTTTAAAAAGAGAAAGTATTGAAGTATTGGTAAGTGTTCTCTCACAACCATTGTTATATTTACACTCAATAACTTGAACTTAAACTAACAAACAGTTAAGTGGTGTTTATTCATACCAGCTCAGTACTCTGTATTAAGCTTTAATCTATGGTCTGATTATGCTAGAAATTTCTCCTGGAATTTTATTTTGATTCAATTGATTATAGCCCTTGTAAGCAACCTAAAATGCATTCAACTACCATTGATCCCATGCACTGGCTGGACCCTCTGATCTTCCAGCTGGCTCAGTTTGGAAGACGACATGATTTACATTCCTCTTGCCAGACAGATAGTCACTAACACCTACGTCATTGTGTGATGCCCTCACAATAGATCCTCAATTTGGAAAATACTCTGCCATATGACATGCTGTATGGATCTTAGAAAATGTCCTTTAGCTAACCTCCAGAAGAATGGTATAAGGAGGAGCAGCAATTCCTCAGTAATTTTTGCATCACCTTGGTTTTGCATCACCTTTATTTTATTATATTTTTTAACAAAAGAAACCCATTCCTTATTTTTAATAAGCTTATATTCCAGTGAATGTCTCTTGAGCTTTCAGGCATTTGATAACATGGAAATAACTTTTGTAAACATAGCTAAATATTTAGTATTTTGTGCATTGCTTGGGTATTGATTAGTAATTTCTGAGGTTCTTCTTGTTGATAGTTCTGATTGAGTCCATTCCATCTCACAGGGACCCTGTGCACAAAGGAATGAAACACTGCCAAGCCCTGCAGCATTCTCACAATTTAGAATGAACCTATTACCTAAGTTACTGTATCAATCCTTTCAGTTGAGGGGTTCCTATTTTTCACTACCCCTTTACTTTACCAAACAAAATATCCTTCTCCAAGGACTGATCACTTCTTACATGTCCAAAGAATTTCATGTGAACTCTCACCTCCTTATCTCTATCTATCACCCTGACCTTACTTCTGCCAAGACATATTTGTTTGTCCATTTGAAGGCCCCTGCACTACAATTCAAATACACTGGTTCTTCTTAATTCTTTCTTATTCAATGTCCAACTTGTAAATGCATATGTGGTAATTGGCAATGCCATGGTTTGGGTAAGATGAACCTAGTCCTAAAAGTAACATCATTGTTTTTCAACACTCTTCAGGGGCCTTGTTAGGCAGATTTATCCAGTATAATGCATCTATTGATCTATTGAATTTATTATCACCTTTTAGTTGTTTTGTAATTTCCCATAACCTAACAATCTTTCCAGAAGAAGTTAATACTTAGTCGAGCTTAGATTAAGAATACTGAGCAAGGAGGGACCTGGAAGCTCACCTTCTCTGAAACCAACCTGTCTCAGAGCCCTGAGCTGGAAGGCTGTCCTTAAGACCTAGAGGAATGATGACACTTAGATTCCAGAAATGCATGATAACTGGGCACAAGATTGTCTAAAACAAATTGTGGCTTTGTCTATTAGCATGACTTGCAGATCAGTTTTAGAGGGGCCCAAACCCTCACCCTTTATCCTATAACTGCAACCTCACACCCCTCTGCCTCCAAAAACACCCTGGGGGTTGCAAAAGGGCTGTGCCAATGATGCCCAACTAGTCATTCAGACTAATACTGCCCTCACTAATCGAAGCACAGCCTCTTGCCACCACACTCATTTTGTTTTCCTCCCTCCAAGTTCCTGGTTAAGCATGATTCGCAAGCTCCAGGCCTGACACTAGCTAATCCAGTCTCCCTAGAAGACCAAGACTATGGATGGGATATCCTAGACCCCAAGGCAATAAGCCCTCTCCCACTTTGTGTTGTTTGTCATCTGTTAACATTACTTAGAGAGCTTGAAACCCATGCTCTAGCCCAAGATGACAGAATGGATGAAAGTCATGTCTTTCCTTAATCCATCTCATGTACTTTTTTAAAAGATAATTTTATTGGGGATTCATAACAATCTATACTTCAATTGTATCAAGAATATTTGTACATATATTTCCATCATTCATTTCTAAACATTTACTTTCCATTGAGACCTTGGTATCAGCTCCTTTTATCCCCTCTCTTCCTCTCCCCCCACCCGTCACCCCTTGATAAATATTAAATTATTGTTATTTTTGTATCTTGCACTGACTGCTATCTCTCTTCCCCCATGGTTTCTGTGTTTCTCCCCCGGGTGTGTGTGTGTGTGTGATTATGTGTCTATCATTGTGATTGGCTCCCCCTTCCTCCCCTCTCCTCCCTGCCTTTCGCTTCCCCGACTGGTATTAATACTCCCATTCCTGTTCCTGGATTCGGTATGTTGTGAACTCTTATCTCTTTTCTGTACCTGTGCACATGCTCCAGTCTAGCCCACAGGGAAAGGCAGAATTGGAGTCATGATAGTGGGATATGAGGAAGCCCCAAGGAACCTAATAATATTTGTGTTTCATCAGTGCTATCCTGGTCCCGGGTTGACTCATCCTTTCAGTGTGACCTTTCTGTAAGGGGATGTCCCATTGTTTACAGATAGATGTGGGGTCTCTACTACAAACCTCCTCATACTCAGCAATATGTTGGGGGTTTTTTTGCTTGCTTGTTTGGGGTCTTATGAAGCCTATTACCCTATCTCTTTGACACCTCATGATCACACAAGATGGTGTGCTTCTTCCATGTGGGCCCGTTGCTTCTCTACTCGATACCCATTTTTAAACTTCAAGGCTTTAAGGCCTCAGGTGGTATATATTTTGATAGCCAGGCACTTTTCTCCTTCTTCACCACATTTGCTTATGCACCCATTTTGTCTTCAGTGATCATGCTGGTATGGTGAGCATCAAAGAAGGTCAGGTTGTTAGAACAAAGTGTTCTTGCAGTGAGGGAGGGCTTGGTCAGAGTCCCAAAGTCCATCTACTATCTTAGTGTATTGCCTTATAAATATATGCATGTAGGTCAAGACCTCTATTTTTCAGAATTAATGTATTTACATATGCACAGACCTATGCTTGTACCACTATCCATAGCTTTGCTTCCTAGATCTTTCTTCTGTTTCCTTTTACCTTCCTCCTTACCCCACCATCATGCTTGTCCTCCTTCCACCTATTAGTAATTCCTCTCAATTAGATTGCTGTTGCTCCATCTGCTGTCTAAAAGTGGTCATAACCCCAGGCTTGCAGAGACCCTCTGAGAGCTAGTCACAAGACCTCACCCTGGGGTTCCCCCGTGCTGCTATCCACCTTGTGCCTACAGTCTAGGTTATTTCTGCTCCACAGCCAGGAGGAGAGTGACTGCATCAGCCATTACCTTCCTTCATCTCATGTACTTTTAAGCTTCTTCCTTCATTCACCTTTACTCTTAGCATCGTCTGTCTACCTACACCTTGTCATTCCTTATTGGTAATGTGCTATCTTTCACAAAAGCTTTAACATTGGGCATCCTTAAACACAAGAGCTGTAGAGACTAGGAAATACACCTCCCTCTGGGCTTGAGTTCTTGTTAAGGTTGTCTCTGCCTTAGCCAAGTCCCCTCTAGTATGTCCTGCTTATTTCCTTTTATCTCTTGTTTTCCATCTCTAAAACAGCTTTCACTGGTTGTGACCCTCTACTGTGGTACCACACTCTATTACTATGGGCTTCTAAATGTGCTCTACCTACCATACACATTTGTTCACACACTGTCAATATTATACAGTTTCCATGGGATACAAGGAGCTTGAAGCAGGATGAACTTTGATGAAAAACTCAGAATCTGTTGGAATGTCACAGTAAGAGAAACATTTGCATTGGAATCAACAAATAAAAGTATAGGAATTAGTTGGATGAGATAGTGGGAAAGAAAGAAACATGAACAAGTGTGTGACTACTACTTAAAATACATATAAATAATTTCTGATTCTTTAGTTAAACGATCATTAAAATATTGGGGGAATTTTCTTTAAAAATCTTTCCAAGTTCTGGAAAGCAAGGGATTGTTTGTGTTATATTCAGATAATGAAGTATAAAGATAAACTAAACATAAATGTTAAGAAATAATTCTAAAAGGGCAATGGATTATAAAGATCTACATATAACCTCCTCCCTGGGAGATGGACAACAGAAAAGTGGGAGAAGGGAGACATCAGATAGTGTAAGATATGACAAAATAATTATAATTTATAAATTATCAAGATTTCTTTAGGGAGGGAGAAGGTGGGAAGGAGGGGGAAAACTGAAGAACTGATGCGAAGGGCTCAAGTAGAAAGCAAATGTTTTGAGAATTATGATGGCAACACATGTAAAAATGTGCTTGACAAATGGATGTATGTATGGATTTTGAGAATTGTATGAGCCCCCAATAAAATGGTTTTTAAAAAAGAGAAATAATTCTTACTAGAAACAGTCCACAATAAATAACAACAGCAACAAAACTATTGATCACATATCATACTTTTCTAAATTGCTTTTTAAGTACAATACTGGTGTTTTAATGGCACAAAAACAATTGACACAGTGAGTTCATTGACTTGGACTGAAATAATATGCTGTGCCTGAAAAATCACCTAAGGTGATATCAAATTCATCTGTGTGGTTTAATGCTGTAGGTCAACCTTTAACAATATAGATCAATCCTCAACATAAGCATTAAATTCCCAAGTCTATATAGGACTTCAGATTCACTGTTTTCATTTTGGGAAGACCTGGAATGAATTCATCCTCTGAGATGAAGAAATATCTCCTGTCTGACATGAATGCCAACAAAGGAGGCTGAAGAAAACAGAGTACCCTCAATTTAGAGTGGGTCCTGTATTTAATGCAAACACTCAGATTGGAGCATTATTTTGAGGCCACAAGGAACCACTTAGGGTAAGAAGTGTAGGCCAAGAAACTGACATGCCCTAATCAACATTATCTACTGCTAAGTTTCAGGTCACAGATTTGCCAGAGAGAAATACCGTCCAGTTGAGGGAGCTAAAACCTGGGAATACTATCTTTCACGTTTATGCACGACCAGGAAAGCTATCAACATTTGGCTGGTGTGTGAACCAAATTCATTCAACCAACTCCAAACTTTCTAGACTTCTGCTTCTTGTATGTAAAGAATGCATTAATTTGACTTCAAGAAGCTTGAGCTACAAAATGGTATTAAAGATGCCTAGGGTATTTTCATTATCCAGATAAAGGTTAGATAGGACTTGTGGGGAACACTATGTCCAATAGCTGAGGGTTGTCTATAATGTAAGAGCATGGCAGGGTAGGGGAACAAAGACGGGGCTTCATAAAGCTTCGTGATAGCTATTGCTATCAAATGGATATATGGTTTAATCCACTGGATTACTGGGATGATTTTCCTTCTATGACTTGGTACTGGTTATGTAAGGCGTCAACCTCCTAGTTTGGGACTTGGTCCATTGGGATGGGCAACAGAACTTCCTGAGTAGAGTCTGGATACAAAGCTCTACCAGAGGACATGGATTATCTGTTTGTCTAGTGTCAGCATTTCTTCAGCCCTACAGTCTTCTTTATTCACTTCATTCAGTCAAACATTTTCTATAGATTTCTGAAAATGGGAGCTTGAGCTCTTTCACGGTTTAGAAAGTAATCGTATAAGGGCTTCATTAACAGAATGAATATGATGGCAATGTATCCAGTTGGTCAATATGTGGGAATTATTTTTTTATGGATGGTGATACTTAGGTTGGTAGACGCACTCCTCATTCCTAATGACCCTTTGCACAACAGAAGGAAATCCTGCCTTGTCTTTCACTATCTCCACAATGCCTGACATAATTAGCCCCTGTATTGTTAAACTACACTCTATTGTTAAAATACAGCCATTGAAGATGGTTCTATTTTTTGTTAAACTTAAACAAAAAACCATGTTCTTTTCTCTGGACTATTCCATTCCTGTAATATGTCCCATGTATGAGGGAATAATACCTCAACATCTTTGATTTTAATGACATTTTTCCTGAACTTCTTCTAAGAGACAAAAATACAAACTCACTGTGATAGAAAGGACTGAAAGTCATTACAGCCTAAAAGGAGAGGGTAGAGCTGTCCCCATGGGTTTCTTACACTGGAACTATGTGTGGGAATAGAAAGTCTTATTTTTCTCCAGTGAAGTGGCTGGAAGTTTTAAACTACTGACTGAGCAGTTAGCAGCCAAATGTTTCATTAGTGCTCCATCCAAGATAGATTTGTTTATTCTTCTTCCTGTCTGTGGTGTAGTCAATATTCTGCACAAATAACACAACAATTAAAATAAATTAATTTTTAGCTTTACTCATTGTCCACTTTAAAAATATTGGATATGTTGTAATGAATATACCATGGTCTGGTTTGAGCCAAGCTCCCCGTGTTGATTTCAACACTTTAAGTGGATCCTTTGCAGAAGATTTTCTCCAATAAAATATGTTTTTGGATTTATTGACAGTTTTTGCCACAGATTATGGATCCAAATAAAATAAAAACTTTTTTTTTCAGGGTAGCAATAATTAAACTCACAACTTTCTTCTAGTTCTTAAACACTTCCTCCTCCCCCACCCCACCCCATTATCATGATACCAATTCTACCTTGAAAACCTGGTTAGACCACAGTATGCACAGTGGTGCAGATGGGAACTGGAAACACAGGGAATTCAGGACAGATGAACCCCTCAGGATCAGTGGTGAGAGTGGTGATACCGGGAGGGAGGAGTGGGTAGGAAGTGGGAGCTGATCACAAGGATCTACATATAACCTCCTCCCTGGGGGATGGACAACAGAAAAGTGGGTGAAGGGAGATGATGGATTGTGTAAGATATAACAAAGTAATATTAATTTATAAATTATCAAGTGTTCATAAGGGAGGGGGGAACAGGGAAGGAGGGGAAAATGAACAGCTGATGCCAAGGGAAAAAATCATATCATTGTGAATGAGGGGGAGTTTGGAGTGGAGACCCAGACCCATATGATTGTGATTGGTTCCCTCTTTCTATCCCACCTTCCCCTTATCCTCATGGTATCGCTACTCTCATTATTTGTCCTGACGGGTTTATCTCTCCTGGATTCCCTGTGTTTCCAGTTCTTATCCGTACCAGTGTACATCCTCTGGTCTAGCCAGGTTTCAAAGGTAGAATTGGGATCATGGTAGTAGGGGGGAGGAACAATAAAGAGCTAGATGAAAGTTGTATGTTTCTTCAGTGGTATACTGCATACTGACTGGCTGCTTTCCTCTCACAACCCTCTGTAAGGGGATGTCCAGTTGCCTACAGATGGATCTTGGGTCTCCACTCCGAACTCCCCCTCATTCACAATGATATGATTTTCCCCCTTTGATTTCTGATGCCTGATTCCATTGACAACTTGTGATCACACAGGTTGTTGTGCTTCTTCCATGTGGGCTTTATTGCTTCTGAGCTAGATGGCAGCTTGTTTATCTTCAAGCCTTTGAGATGCCTGACGTTATATCTTCTGATACCCAGTCATCTTAAGCTTTCTTTACCACATTTGCTTATATACCGCTTTGTCTTCAGTGATCTTGTCAGGAAGGTGAGCATCATGGAATGCCAGTTTAACAGAACAAAATGTTCTGGCATTGAGTAGAAGCCCAATGTCCATCTGCTAATTTAATACTAAAACTATAAATATATGCACATCATCATATATAAACATATTTACATGTATACATGTCTGTATTTAGATATCTCTAAATGCCCTTTGCCTCCTAGTTATTTGCTCTATTTTCTATTCCTTTCCTCATGTCCCACTCTCATTCTCAGACTTCATTTGGGTTTCAGTAATTCCTCTTAGTTACTTTACTCTTTGTCAAGGCCTACCTGGTCTCCCATTCCCTCCTTGCCATTGATTTTGGTTCCTTTGCCCCTGCATTTGTTAACACATATTTCCTTTCCCCCAAATCCCCCTCTCCCAGATACCCCCGGAACTGCCAGTTCCATTGTTTTTTCCTCCAGATTCTTTGTCCTACCTACCTTATCTAGATAGACCTACATAGATAATAATATGCACAAAAAATAAGACAGTACAAAGCAAAGCAACAAAAGAAACGAAATAACAAAAAGAAAAGCCTGTAAATCAGCAGTTCTCAACTTGTGGGTCGTGACTCCTTGGGGGGGGGGGTGGGGGGGATCGAACGACACTGCCACAGGAGTCGCCCAATTCACAACACTAGCAAAACTATAGTTATGAAGTAGCAACAAAAATAATTCTATGGCTTGGGGGGGGGGGTCACCACAACATGAGAAACTGTATTAGAGGGTCGTGGCATTAGGAAGGTTGAGAACCACTGTAAATAGTTCAAGGTCTGTTTGTTGACCTTTAGGAGTGTTTTCTGGTGGAGTGTGATGAGGTGCCACTCCTGGCCCCAAAGTCTATTTTTTATATTCCCTTGGGACTCAATGTTCTGCTCCCCTTGTTGTTCTGTCACACACCTTTAGTGTTTTGCCTCGGTGTGGTGGGGTCAGATTGGACACAATTCCCAGTGTCTCCAGTGTTGTTCCCCATCATGCTATGGGTCAGTGAAGGATGTTGTGCCGTGTAGTGGGGCCAGCCCTATGGACCTCTCTATGCATTGGCTGCTCTGAGCTGGAATATCGTCCTCAGGACTTGGTGGCCCAGCATGTGCCCTGCTCTCCCTTGCACCTCCTTCCTTTGCACCTGTGTGCTCTGATGAGACATGTCCCTTTCCCTGAGCTGTAGTTTCAGTGTGGTCCTCTGAAGTACATTCTTCTTGGCGGGGGGTGGGGGGAGACTGTCCAGGTAGTTGGGATTGTGGCCCGCCCCTCAAACCTCTCTATTGGTTCCCTTCTTCATGCTAGTATGTTTCATTCGTGTCATGGAGCACCGGGCTGAAGTCTGGCCCCTCTTTCCCTGTGGAGATAAACAATACCCTCCCCTTTGGTGGGTTAGTACCCCGTTGTCCTTTTTTTTTTTCCCTTTGCCCTCTCATTTTGAATTGGCTTCCATATGTATCCCTAGATTTGGTCTGACCCCTGCCATACTACCTAGACCTTGCCCAGGAATGTTTGTATACACTAGCTTTTCCCCTATGCCACTTGTGCATAAATAAAAATCTTGATTTAAAATTATGCTCAAACTATTAGGAATGCTCTTTATTGGTTCAGTTGTAAGAATTTAATTTTCTTTGTTCTGTTTTTGAATCAATACTCAAGGCTATAGTCTGGGATCTTCCTTAGTAATCTCTTTACATTCTATTAACTTTAATCAAGAAATACCTCTTTGTCATATGTTATTAATTTGATTTTCTTCCATCTTGATACCATGTTTTTTATTATGCCTAGTTTTCCAGATTTAAAAAAATAGTATCTTTACTGATTTTAAATTACCCAACAACATCCCATTATTCTGTTTGAATAGCTTGCACTATTTTTCACATTAAGGATGCTTATAAGTGCCAAAAGACAGACCAGCATTTTTATGGTATTATCTTACTAGATCATATATAACAACCATCTGATATCACCACAAATTTCAGAAGTTCTACATCCATCTTGGATTCCTGGCAGTTCCGTTGATCTGGAATTAAAGGTGTCTCTGAGTTATTTTAGCATCATTTTATATTTGTGTCATAATGATAATAGTTTTAAAATTTGAGAGTTAATTTAAATGTCTCTTTTGTAGAATTCACATTAATATGCACATCGACCAGTCTGCAGACAAGTACTTGTTTTCCAAATTTGGGAACATAGACAATTCCCAATGTGTTTGTTTAATCATATTAATTAATATTCAGTCAGTTATTGAAACATTGTTTATCCATAATACTGTACAGTACATTTGAATTTTTTATGCAATTTGTTTCTTTCTTTCTTTCTTTTGTTTTTAAAGAACAGTTTCCCTTTTTTTTCAGGTTTGTTTCCCTTCAGCTTCTAATCTTTGCTTAGGCTTTGGAGATGGTCGTCGGACTGTACCTGTAGGTGTAAAATGGGGTGGGAAGGTTTAGACTTCATGTGAAGGTTCTGGGATTCAAGTCACTGGTTCCTGACAACCTTGCTGTGAGTAGCACAACTCACAAAATAACATGACTTCCCATACAGCTTGGGAAGCATATATGCACTAAGGCATTCGCTATGGAAATGTCTCTGAAGGCTGTGGTCTACATTGTTCTCTATTACAAAGTTCTTCATGGCCTGGTCTCTGGGCTCACAGCAGGCACAGTTCATGCAGCAAATAGTGTGTCTGCAGCCAGTGGCTTTCTTGGCATGACCATTGTTATGTCTTTCCTTTTTCATCTCTGAAGAGAGGATGTGAGAGAAAGGGCAGTCCCAGCTCCTTCATTTGTTGATGTCATGATAGCTCCTCAAATGGTTGATAAAAGCCCTAAAACAAACAAGTTTCCAGTCTTCAGTATCTCTAGTTAATATTTCCAAATTAACTTGTTTTTAAACTATATATTCAATTATTTGCTATGGAAGGTGTTGCTCCACACCCACACACAGAAAAAATATAATGTAGACGATGGTGTTTATAGTAGAGAGTTTCTATCATAAACTATTACTATAGGATACAGATGGACATTGGACAGTCCAAATGGGCAGTGATGTTTGCTATGTAATCAACTGGCGGACGTGTCACAAAGTTAGTAGAAAAGAGAATTAAAGGTAATGGAAGTTTTGCGCACAAATTCTGAATGGTGTTCATATTGGTAAGTCTATGAGATGAATTGAAATCTTTGGAGAAGTGAATGTAGATGGTTCGAGAATGACAATAATGACAAAACCCAAAGGTAGACTTTATGGAACACACAACCATTTGTCAAATCCTTATCAAATGAAAGTTGATCAGAACTTTAAGCTGCATCTTTCTTTTCACACATGTTTGAATGCTTAATCCTCAGATGAAGCTGAATATGTGGACTAATTTTGGACTCAGTGACTGGTGAGGGTGAGGCCGTGGATTTTACCACTGAAGGATGGGCACTGCTGGGTGTTTCTCAGAAGCAACTCTACAGAGATGTGATGGTGGAGACCTTCAAGAACTTAGTGATAGTAGGTATGAATAGCTTATTTCAAATTAATGCATTATTTACCAAATACAGGTGATTGTTGCCTCCGTCACTGGGATAAGGGATAGGGATACCTGGTTAAATATGACAATAAAGTTAATTTTATCTCAGTTCTGATTATATCCAAAGTTTCCCATGATCACAAATCTCTACATATTACAGTCTGCCACTACTCTGTCAGTTTTGCACAATATTAAACTTCCATGATTTTATTATGGAAGCTACACAAGTATTTCAAATACTAGCCCATGCTAAACAGGTATCTGTGCAACTGTGCAACTTCCCAACTGAGCAGACTTGTAGTAAGGAAGAAGTGTTCCACTTCTGGAATATAAGCCACTGGTAAACACCGAATCATAATGGAACATTCTCTGATACAGTGACAGAAGAAGAGCCCCATGCAGTTAAAAATATCCAAAATCTCATTTTTCACCCACAGACCAGGATGTCAATATCAAATTTCTGATGTTCCAGTTACCAGCACAATGTGTACCACCTATGTAACCATAGTATTAGTGCATTTATTAAATGTTTGAAAGGGAAAAAGTAATTTATTTTGCAAATTATTCACACCTGCATACTTTTTGAAATCTTGAAAAATCAAAGTATTGAAACAGCTTCAGGGAAATGTTAATAGGACTTTTTTTTCTGTCAGGAGCAGTATGCTGGTAAAATCTATTTTGTTCTCTCAGAGTAGTGAGAGAAATGTCATGGGAGAGGGCAGAAAATTCATTCAGGATCATTGTGTCACGAAAGCATTGACCAACTCTTTATGGAAGAAATTTTACTTGATAAATTTGTAAGTAAAAGTCTCAATTGCCCAAGAACATTCTTCACAAATGCCTGCCCTTGCGTTTTCATTAATTTTAGACATTACTACAACACCTGTGTTCATGAAAGAAAAGAAAACCACATTCATCTTTAGTGTTACATCTGCCCTGTGCACCATAGCTTTTTAATTTGCTCTTCTAATTATAAACTACATATGTTACTGTTGTTGTTAATCTTCAAGGATGCTTAATTGCTAATTTCTCTTTGAACATGGCTAAAACATCAAAAAATATTTACACGACAAAGTATTTCTTGTCTCATAGCTACTTCTTGTCTGTGTATAATGCTGTTCTTTTTGTTTCCTACTGTGAACTTCAATATGCATAATTGGTTCTGCTTCTCATATGTTAATGATTAAGAAAAAACTAACCACTGAAAATGTAATGGTAAGATTCTTGAAAAATGATACAAGTACCTCCATATTACAAAAAATCTGTAAGTTTCTTGGAAGTGTAAAGCAAGATAACAAGAACCCACTTTTGAGGTGAGTGTAATTTATTTGAGAGAGAGCAATGCTCCAGATTTTAGTTGGAAGGATATATTATGTTATTTAAGTACATGTATGAGGAAAGAGACCGAAGCGAGCATTTTGACATTTTAAGTACATGTAGAGTAGATGATTAAGTACTCATCTAATAGCAAAATGAGGCAATTCAGAACCTGCCAGTGCCTCTAAAGAATCAATCCTTTGGTGATCTCCTTCTTTAATACTTACAGATAAGCCGCTCAGAGCCAAAATTGTCTTATCATCTTATAATACCCTGTCTTTACATGTACATGTAGGAATATGCTGTTTATATATATAAATATGTAAAAATATAAATGATATAAAATAAATATCTGTGCATAATCAACACACCGTCTACACATATAGATCACCTCATATTAAGTTGGTGATCAACGTTCTTTTCACCAGCACTATGACTTAGTAGCCAACACCTAATTCACCTGGTGTAGTGGTGAAGGAAAAAAAAAAGTCACTTTTCATCATTAGTGTTACATCTGCATTGTGTCCCGTAGTTTTTAATTTGATCTTCTAATTAGAAACTGTACACATTATTGTTAGTGATAAACTTCTAAGATGTGTTTAATTGCCAATTGCTCTTTGAATATTGCCTGCTAACCACAAGTTTGGCAGTTCTAAACCACCACCTGTTCCAAGGGAGAAACCTAAGGCCTTGTACTGCATTGAAAAGCTATCATCTCAGAAAACTACGGGTAAATTTTTACATGCACCTGAAGTGTTGAACTGAGTCATAATCCACTCAAAGTGAATTTTGAGACATAGTTGGTACATCAACAAACCAAAATCCATGAAAAAATAGAAATTATTCCAGAAAACATTTAATTCCATCTCATGTTATTGTAGATGAAAATAAATGTATGTTTGTATATATGCATATGCAGTCACAGAAACATAAGGCTTGTGGTGCATGATATTAAGCATTTCATTGCTAACTGAAAGGAGAGTGGTTCTAACACATCGGCCACACATTATGAGAAATACGATATTATTGTTCTGATAAAAATTAATATTCCTATCTACCTTATAGCGTCACAATGAGTAGAATGACTAAATTACCGCTTATATCTCTATCCATATATCTATTAGAATATAATATAAAAGCATATGCATTACAAATATGGTTGCATATACAAATGTATAACCTATACATATATTAATTCAATTACCAAAATTATGACTAAAGAAATGGCACTCAATATAAAGTGTCAACATTTATTTTAATAGTACACTTAAAATATTTATTGCAGATATATAGTTTTAATCCCTGTGAATTACTTTTAAATATTTAAATATATTTCTCATATGCCCACTTATATAATTTCTCCATATTTTATTAACTCACCAACCATTATGATTGTATCTGATATTTAAATTTATGATTTGTTAGATAATTGAGATAAATTGTGTATGTTTACTATCTATGGGCATAATAAAATGGTAAAAACCTTCTTTTTACCTGCTTGTTTTAGTAGAAAGTATTTGCCCTTGATATCCTCTAGAATATATGAAGTAAATACTATTCATGAGCTCTCCAGTCAAATTGGAATTCTTCCTGAATTAAAAAGAACAGAACACTTATATCCCATGGAACATCTTTGGGATGGAAAATCATTCAAGCATTTACCTTCACTACAGCATAACAAGCAATTTCATAGTTCAATGCTGACAAGTTTAACAAAAATGGAAAAAACAATATGAACATTACAATAGAATTTCTAAAAGAAAGCAAAGGTGACAATAAATAATATAGAAAACTCCATGGAGATCCGTCAACACTCACGGATGATATTGAAATTTTCAATGGAGCTCAATCTCATGAATGCAAGCACTGTGGGAAGGCTTTTACTCAAGACACATGTGTCATTCAACATTTGAAAACTCACAGCAGAGGAATGTGGCAAAGCTTTTCTTAGAGCCTCAGTTCATACTAGACATATGCGAGTTTACACTGGAAGTAGGCCTTATAAACGTAAAGACTGAGAAAAAACTTTTACTAGATCTGCTAGCTTTACACAACATATGAGAATTCACAGTGGGGAGAGGCCTTATGAGTGTAAGGAATACAAGAGAACATTTACTCAATCCACAAACCTCAAAATACATATGAGTATTCACAGTGGGCAGAGGTTTTATGAGTGTAAGGAATGTGGAAATGCCTTTAATAATTCCTCAGAACTCAATCAACATATGAGAATTCATAGTGGAGAGAAGATATTATTACAGTAATGAATGTAGGAACTAATTTATTCAATACTCACACCTCATTAACCATATAACAACTCAAAGTAAAGGGAAGACTTATGAATGTAAGGAACATAGTAACAGATTTAGGAATGTAAGGAATGTAGTAACAGATTTAGTGAATCCAAAAACTTCACTGTACATATGAAAAACCCATATTGCAGAGAAGCATTAGGAATTATGACAAAGCTTTATAACTCTTTAGTAGTGTGTGCGCTCAATTTTCTCATCTGCTGACTTCTATAGATGCAACATAAATTTTATGGATCATTAATTTTATTTATATACAAATATTTTGTGACCTCACCAATATATAGGAATTTGGTAATGTTTTATACACTATTTTCTAAAATTTTATTAAAGAATATATTAATAATCCTGTACCACTATTTTCTGAACATATATACTTTTATATGAATAAATACTTGTGGGGATCTAGCTGTCATATGGTATGTGTATTTATAACAAGTTAATATCAACTCGTTTTTAAGTAACTGTGAAATTCTGTGATCCAATTAGTAGTGTTTCAATGTAGTTTCTGCTGGAATCACACAGGCTACTTTCTGGATGAACTCAAAGTACTATTTTTGTTAGTGGTACCAGGAAAGGGCATTCTGGAGGTGAATCACTGTACAAAAACACCATATATGTTGAGGTGATGAATTTGTCTATAGCAATCAACTAGAACAAAGTCCAACATGCTTTAAGGTGTCAAAGACCCCACAGACAGCCTGGTCTCAATCTAGGACACAAGAGTTTTCTTTTGTTTTCCCAAGAAGAAAATATGACTTTTCATGATCCATGTAAATGATGTGGCTGCTAATCCTAGAAAACATGGTTACTGATTGATAGCATGTCCAATGCACTGTTACTGGTAAAAAACAGACTTGGACATGTGCTTCTGAGCCAGTGGGTCACAGTAATCAGCCTTGTATATTTCACTTGACTACCATGTCTAAAGTAATTTTTATCTTCTTTGCACCAGTTTAAGTCTTTTTATGCCCAAACAGTAATCACAGTGACTAATACTGGATAATTGGAATGAAAGATTTCTTTTGTTTTGTTTTTAATCATTTTATCATACAACTCTTATCACAACCCATACATATATCAATCGCGTAAAGCACATCTGTACATGCATTGCCCTCATCATTCTCAAAACATTTTTTCTCCACTTAAGCCACTGGCATCAGTTCATCTCCCCCACCTCCACTCCCCCCACCCTCTTGAACCCTCGATAATTTAAAAATTATTTTGTCATATCTTACACTGTCCAACGTCTCCTTTCACCCACTTTTCTGTTGTCTGTCCCCCATGGAGGAGGTTATATATAGATCCTTGCAATCGGTTCTCCCTTTCCACCCCTTCCTCCCTCCACCCTCCCAGTATTGCCACTCGTAGCACTGGTCCTGAAGGTATCATCCACCCTGGATTCCCTGTGTTTCCAGTACCGAACTGTACCAGTGTACATCCTTTTGTCTAGCCAGATTTGTAAGGTAGAATTGGGATCAGGATAGTTGCGGGGTAGAAAGCATTTAGGAACTAGAAGGAAGTTGTATGTTTCATTTTTGCTACATTGAAACCTAACTGGCTCATCTCATTCCTGCGGCCCTTCTGTAAGGGAATCTCCAATTGCCTGCAGATGGACTTTGGGTCGCCACTACGCACAGCACAGCCCCTTATTCACAATGATATGATTGTTTGTTCTGAGGATACCTGATACCTGATCCCTTTGACACCTCAGGACCACACAGGCTGGTGTGCTCCTTCCATGTAGGCTTTGTTGCTTCTGAGCTAGATGGCCACTTTTTTACCTTCAAGCCTTTAAGACCCCAGACCCTATATCTTTTGATAATCAGGCACCCTCAGCTTTCTTCACCACATTTGCTTATGCACCAACTTTGTCTTTGGCGATTATGCCAGGAAGGTGAGCATCATGAAATGCCAGTTTAATAGAACAAAATACTCTTGCATTGAGGGGGAACTTGAGTGGAGCCCCAATGGAATGAAAGATTTCTTATCCAACTGGGCATACTCAGGAATCTTGACTCCTCCTTCAAGGTCCTGACTTCATTTTGTTTTCAATTTATTAGGTCTGATCTCGGCCCAACATTTTTGTATCTTCACTTCCACTTAGTTCATGGTTAATTGAGTTTATTTTTTAATGAGGAGGGTGCCATTTTATCACCTGGGGTTTCTCCAACCTAAACTTTCAAAATATTAAGGTCCAGTCTCCTGAAGGACAAATCACAGATCTTTTTTATTCAGGGAGTTTCCTGATATTTGTATATTTTTCATTTAGTCATTTTATGTTCTGGTGAATGCCAGGTATAGGTTTTTGTGTATGTGTGTAATTTATTGACATTTGCTCATTTCTCTTAGTTCAAAAATATCAGGTTAAGAAGTTTATTTATCTGAGATAAAAGACATACGTTTAAATTCATATTTTTGATGAGGAAATTCTCCACTCAGAACTCTTTTCAAATGATTGAATTTCAGGGGAAATCATGGCTGCCTGAAAGACTCTTTTAGCAAACTCAACCAATCTCAGTCAGAATATAACTATAACGTATATTATTTTTATTCTCTTTTTAAAAAACTTTAATCTCCCACCCCGCCCAGATAACCCAGAACTTCATATAACAGCAAGTCCTTCAACTTGGCAACTAACCAGTGCTGCCATTTACCTCTTAATGACCTCCCCCTGATTAGAAGCGCCCCTTCCCCACCACTAAAACCTCAAGCCTCCATTCCTACTGGACCTCCATTTCCTTTCTGGGACCCCTGCATTGATGATGGCTATTTGGTGTGACACAGAAACCCAATGCCTTTCCACTATGTCCCATGTGACACTGACACTTAAAGCTTCTAAACAGAGTGTCGCCCCCCCCAAAAAAAAGGGGGTCGCTTTCTTATAAACACAGTAACATTGATCTGTTGCGCTCTTCATGTACTATATAGGGAATTGATATGTTAATCTTTTAGATTACTTACTAGATATACTCTATCTATACCACATTCACCACTACCTCAAGACACACCCCTCATTTTCTCAGTGACACCCTTTCACATAAACAATCAAGTACTAGAATACCTCTTGAAATTCCCTTTTCTAATTTATAAAAAAAACATTATACTTAGTCAGAAGACCACTTATGATTATAACATCGCTTAAACCCTACCCTTGTGCTAATATATCCTATTCTCTGTACCTACTCATCTATTAAGATTTCTTCATCTCCGCTCAACAATATTTAGTTATCTGTTATTCTCCTCTAACTCAAAGATCCAGCACCACATGACCTCAACACAGCCTTCAACCCTGCATACTACCTATATTTGAAGTAATATGCCACAACAATAATAAACTTCCATACTTAAGTAGCTTTATAATATATATATATGTGTATATATGTATGTATATGCACCACATCTGGTATTTATATCTCTGGTTGTCCTACATTTGGCATGAGTGTATTCCTATGTCTATTCAGAATCTGTGAAGATTTTCTCTACTCAGTAGAAATGGGTATCCAGAGAGGATGTACTGGTTACCCTCTTTATATTTCCCATATCACCATGTTTGAAGCTTAGCTTTGCATATCTTTCCCACCAGTGATGCCTTATTGTTGTGTCACTGGTTGCACAGTGCATCTCAGTGCTTGGGCAGCTATATCATGATGCTTCTTTGGTAACCCCAGTGGAGTAGGGAATTTAGCCCTAGTGGTGCTTTGACAGAAATGTTTGATAGCTAAGGACATGGTCTGTGTGCTACTCCTACCAGTTACTTCACTGGGAAGGACAATGATACGTTTACAGCCTGAGAAACCATGAAAGGGGCAGCTACCTAGGGTGCTGAATGAACTCCATGAGAGGGGTCTGTGTGGGGTCGTATCAACAGTTATACTCTGGGCTCCAAACAGAAAGACAGCGCTTGAACACAGGTCTGCTTTGCATTGTTTGAATGACATTCCAGAGCACATTCACCATGCCTTACTCACCATAATCAGGGTGTCATAATTCTGAGGTCTTGTTCACCCTCTATCTTTTTGCCTTCACTGCCTTTGCAGTTGGTCTCTGGCATGCTTTCCCTGATGCAAATCTCATTTCCCTGAGGTGCGTCTTCTCTGTGTCAGCTTGGTCAGGCCGTGATACTCAGTAGATTGGCAATCATGCTACCTTGTAAATTTGAAGCCCTTGTTGTGTGAAGGCTTATTTGTTGGTCTGTGATCCCAAATTACTCTAGCAAAGAAGATGAGACTGCTACCATTGAGATTTAGCGCATTGGAAGTCCTAGAGAAGAGATCTTCTCAGTCGTACATGGGAGATGTGAGTGAATATAGAGCCAATAGAAGGGTGTTAATTTTTCTTATATATTATGGATATTGTCTTCCATTTGTATAAGTCCACCAGGGTGAGCTTATGTGATAAACCATGTCACAAATGTAGGTTGGAATACCAACCCTTTATCCAGTAAAGGACTAACACCTCTGGTTGGATGTCACCCTGATGGATGCCCTGCACGGTCTTTTATTTTATCTGTTAGCTAGGACATGTGTTAGTAAGCTTGTATGCACTTTCTCAAAGTACACAAGGAATGAGGGAGCAGAATAAGCACTAAGTTCTCATAACAAATGGCCTTACCCGGAAACTCAAGGTGTTGGTCCTTGAGAATGATTTGTCTTCACTTTCGGCAGTCCATGGTGCTGTCAATGTTTTCTGCCATTACTATATTCTAACACTTTGATTCTTCTTCAGTCTTCCTTTCTATGCACTGAAGAATGTATAACTTTCACATTCCTTGGTCACAGGAAATTGAAAATACTGTCTGCACACTTCTTTAATTTCCTTTTCTCAATTGTGTTTTAAATATATTACATGCCCTAAATCAATGACACTACAAGCAGAAGAATCATATGCTCCAAGGGGATGATTGATAAAGTTATCTGCATTAAAGTAAAAAAAAATCTGGAAGGTGAGAAGAGGTGAATAGAAAACACAGAGTTAGGGGTGGATGTGGGGGTCACACTTAACCTTAGCTCAATCTAAGAACCATTAGTTCTTATGACATTGCCCTGATCAGTATGTGCCCTTTTGAAGGAACCACAGGTGTGGGTGCTACAGCAAAGTGTGGTGAAGAAATGAGATGGTATCTTGCTCTCAGAAAGAATGGTGTCTGGGGTCTTAAGCTTTGTTTTTAAACAAGCAGTCATCTCAGTGTAACGTCAACTAAGTCCACATGGAGAAGAACACCAACATGCTGATCAAAGGATTGCCAATAGTCACATTCAAATCTAAGGAGAGAATTGTATCAGAGTTTAATTTTTTAACTCTGATTTTGAGAAGGCTGTGGATGACATTTGAAGGCCAAATACATTTGCGGGTTCTACACAAGGAATAAGCTTCTGGTGATTTCTCTCTGACCATAAATAAGGGATGGGAATAACCTGGTTATCAGACAGAGTATTAGAGAGATGATTATAGCAGATTGAAATAAAAAATCTGACTTGAAAGTTAAAAACTTGTTATTTGATCTCCCTATTGATACACTTTCACCTTAATCTTGTTTTTTAATACTTTCTGGTTTTGGTTTCCAAATTGAGTTTATTTCTTTACTGTTGTTGTTATTGTTGGCAGCCTTCTGAGACTGTTATGGATCTTTCTATACATATTTGGTATATAGAACCCAGTGTGGGTGACTCTATAGAAACTATAGCTACATTAAGGGTTCCTGGTGGGAGATAATGAGGAGTTGCTATCAAGAAATTTAAGCAAAAACAAACAAACAAAAAAGAAATATAAGCCAAAAGAAAATGTTTGAAACTGATAGTCATTTGCATGACAAGATACAACTATTGAAAGATGTGATATCTGGATTAGTTCTCAAAATGGTTTGAGGAAAAAGAAAGAATCAGAAAATTCCAAGGCTTCTGCAGGCATACTTTAAAATCCTCAAGGTAACATCTTTGCTTTTCAACACTTTTTTTTGTTGCATTTCCAACTCTTTATTTTAGTTTTGTTTAAATGCATTTTATTTTTAGACAACCTACACGACATTTTTTGTGTTTTTTTCTTAAACAAAAAAAAAAGCCTCTGCTCCAAAAAATCAAGGTCACCGCTCCAAGTCAAGGTCACAAGTCGACGCAGAGCTCATGATGGCATCAGTTCCGTTTGTCTCGGTCCTGGTGTCGTGTGGGCGGACCGCAGACAGCTAGGAGGAGGGGCGGTCGGGCGGTTGGTCGTGCGTTGCCCACTGTCAGCACTTCTCCATCTCTAAGCCGTCCTTGAAGAAGATCATGTACGGGGTCCCGCCGCCCTCGCGGTAGTCCAGCAGGGCCACCATGCCGTCGGGAATCGTGTTCTCGCCCTGAAAGAACTGGTACTTCTTGAAATTGGCGAGGATGTGCTTGATCTACTCGGCAGCCCCGGTCATAAAGGGCTTCATGCGTTCCGGCTTCCGCTCCTCCAGCTTGCCTTTGAGGGATTTCATGTAGTCCTTGATGTACCTCTTGTAGGCCTCCTTGGTGAAGCTGGTCTCCTGCAAGTGATGGTTCATGACGATGTCCACGTCGGTGACCACCTTGTGCTCGAGCCCGTCGCCCTCGGGGCCTTCGGCGGACGCGTTGCCGCCGATGAGCGCGTCATAGATGTGGCCTTGGGCCCTGCGGACCATGGTGCCCTCCACTTCCAGACACAGCCCGCCCGTGATCTCCCAGATCTTGTACACGTCAGAGAACAGCTCATCTCGGCTGATGAGGTCCCGGTAGATGATCATGACGGTGGCGAGAGGGCGGTGGCTGCGCTGGCTTCGGGCAGCTCGGAGCTCCAAGAGGACAGCGCTGAAGGGAGCGAAAGTTACAGTTGGCGCTGGGGGAGGGGCGGCCGGCGCAAGGGGAGGGGCATCTGGCAGAAGGGGCGGGGTGCTTTTCAACACTTTCAAGATGTCTTTTGAAGCAGATTTATCTACTGTCATGGTTCACTTGATCTCTTGACTTCTGCTTCCATGGGCACTTATTGTGCATGCAAGCAAGATGTAATCATTGACAATCCCAATATGTTCTAAAATTCTCATTATGCTATGTATTGGTCCAGTCACATAAAATGTAACTTTCTACCCACCCCAATGGGAAGAGAATGACTTTCTGTTTGTGAAAGCCTTACAAGTGTTGTATTTATTTCTTTCATAATGAGCATGTGTAACAGAAAGCATACAAGTCTACTTTTGGGGTGAACTGGGTGTAATCTATATTGAATTTTGAAGATATGGATTTACTTGCTGTATTCAATATAAACAGGGCAAACAGATTGGTATGTACTGCTCACTCTCTATCTCTTTTAAAGCTCAGTACCTATTCGGGGCCCTCATTGTGTTTAAATATCTTAATTATATGCAGAGGTTCATTATCTGTATCAACTTTCTGGGGTCATAATTCTTTGTAGTGTAGTAATTACGTAATGATGTCAGTTTTAGAGTCTGGTCGAGTAGTATGCTCAGTGGGTCTATTAATCAAGAGATGGTGGCTTCAAACTCACCAAGTTTCCAATTGAGAAAGGTGAGAAGTTTGCTCCCATAAAGACATATTTTAGTTTTTATCAAAGTACCTGATACTTCCTCTTGAGTGGAAATGGAATGGTCCACGTGTACTTTATAGGAGAAATATGTGGTTTTTCTAATCCCAGAAAGAATTACAGTCATAAAAACTCACAGGGGCAGTTCTACCTTGTCCTAAATAGTTATTAGTCTGCTCTGATGCAATGGCAGTGAGAATATTTTTACTCTTATTCTGGATTATGGTATATAATGAAAACATTTTCAGTTGCCTGCAGGGATGTGGGTGATTTTTCTGTTTTCCTGATAGTAGGACATGCAATAGGGCCAGTAGTTTGGGGATCCTATTATGGACAGCATTGAGGGAACTAGGGAGCAATTCTAGTCTGTCCAATGATTGGCTATGAGGGGGAATGGACACAGTGTTACTGGGCTTGATTTATTTTATGTTGATGATATAAAATGAAACTCTGATGGATCAGTTGTGATGGTATCATGTGTGAAGACATTCCATGGTAAAGGGATTCAGGCTGTTTGGTAAATCCTTTACTCCCTTCATAAGCTTTCTGAGATAAAGGTAAAGGGATTATCCTGAGGTATAGCAGCACAGCCTTTCATCTATGAAAGCATTATAGAGAATTGAAAAGAGATGTAGGACCTGACTACAGCAAGAAAGGAGACCTGGATCAGAGTTCTTCTGTGGACCAGCAGTCCCTACACAGTGAACCTCCTAGATCCAAGGTAATGTTGAAGCACACATACACATACACAGTGCTATCTAAAGCAAGTTAATCCCACAGATAGTCCAAGCAGACAAGGAACTTGCCCCAGAAGCAACAGAATAAGAGAGGCTTAACCTATGGCTGATAGGCTACGTAACATAAGCCACAGAATTCTACCCACCTAATTTATAAGAAAATACACTTTAAACGGAAAACCCCCCCAATTAGTGATGATTCCTTCAAAACACACTTAAAAACTAAGAAAATGTGCTGGACTCTTCTTCAGAGCTCAACACTGAACACATCTGGTTGGATGCCATTTTTGGAAGGGTATTGCCCATCCCTCTTCCCTTTCACGTTCTTCAATGTTATTGAAATCACTTGGGTTTATGGAACAGTCGGTTTTTTGTAATGGGTTAGGTTCTTTATCGGCTTGCTTGGCCAGGATTCTCAGAAGGTTAACGATTACGATAATGTCAGCCTAGGTGACAAGTAATGCCATCACATCCATGAAGAGATTTTCTGTCAGCAGCCAGAAGTGGGAGGTGCTATCCTGGTGGGTGTGGTTTCCCCCAGTATAAATGTAAGTGGATTCTCTCTGTAAGCTGTGCAGATTTGGCCAGGTCCAGGGCCTCACCATACTTGTGCATCTCCAGACTTGAGACAGCATCTTGCCATATTTCCTACATAACTTGGATTCATCCTTCTGCATAGCCTGGGAGGATGCAGCCTACCGTCCCACGTTCCCATCTTGGATTCCTCTGGTACTCACCTACTTGAGTCAAGAGAGTGGTCCAGAATGATATCTGAGCCTTGAAAGCCTCTACAACTGTGAATTGAAAAGGTGAGTAGTGTGACTAGAATTTTTTTCTAAACATTTCTGACACGTTGTAATGGTGGCGGGATGGGATTAAAAGTGAGGCTTGCTTCTTTAGTAAAGGGCACAGTCTCTGACACTCATGGGGAAGCACTGATTCAATAACAGTCAGTGACTAAAGGTGCGGGGGCGAAGATTTCAGAGAATGGAGGGCACCCACCCACTTGGCCTTCCCTAAGGTCTGACCAGATGCAGCTTACCCTTCATGGGTCAGGATTCCTTTTGGAGAAGATTCGTCAGAATGAGCACAGGGACCCACTCAGCATCTTGGAGCTTCCCATCCAGAGTTATGTTGCAACATGAGGCTTCATCCATTGCCCCTCTGGAGCGGCTGTCCATAGAATTTTCCCACTGTTGTTCATGGCAGCTGTTGCCTGGAGATAGAGGGAGACAGTGAAAGTCATGGTGGAGTCCTGGCTCTTCATCTCGCTGCCCCTGGTTGTTCTAGTGACAAACTCACAGGACATCTTTTGCTTGTTAAAGACAATCTTCATATTCTAAGTTTCCAGAGCTGTTCAAGAACATTTGATATTTGGTTGTGTTTAGTTTACAGTGGCCCATGTTTGTCTGAGAATTGTGCCTCATAGTGTTTTCAAAGGTTATTTTTTTTCAAAAGTCAGTCACCAGATCTATCTGTTAAAGTGTCTCTGAGGAGAAAGGAACCATCTTCTCAGTTAGCTGCTAAACATTGTAACTCTTTGTGTTATTGGGGGTTCCAAGTTTAATTTCACATTTATTCAAGAGGGAAATTGACACCTTGTGTTGTATTTATTTTGGAGGATTTAAAGAATTTTTAAAATTATGGTAAATTCTTCCTTTTAAGCTTCTTGGGTTTGCATTTGTATTTGTTTTGTTTCACTTTCTAGTAAAATTCTCTGACATTTAAGGAAAAGGCATTTCTTTTAGAATGCTGTTGTTGGTGTTGCTGAGATGACTACAAGGTGTGACATAAGTGTGGTTCAACTACAAGCCCAGGGAGATAACATAGAGCTAAATAAGAGACCGTCATAGTATTTTCACATTAGAATAGAGGCGTCTAACATACTAAGAATTGTGTAGGAAGATTTGCATTCTGGTGGTGAGAATAATTTTTTATATAATTCATGAATTCTATTTATGAATCATAAAATGTCTGTTATTGACAAGGTGTTTTAGGCTGTTCATGTTGTTAAGAGATATGGAATTGGTCCAGAATCCTACATACCCTCAGCACTGACTCATAGTTAGCCTATATGAAAATGGAGGAAATACTGGAAAATCCGTGGACATCCTCAAAATTGTAATGTTGAAATGAAATGCTGCAGTTATCATGTCACTCTAGCTTAATGAATTGGTTATACTAAGAAAGTGTTTATACTACACACTGCTATAAAGTCTTTGATGTAATCATTCAAATTGTTAATTTGGTCTTCAAATACCCAATTCTTTATAGGCCATTGTCTTCCTTGCAAAATGCTGACAGAGACCTGCTCTGATCTGCCTTGCAAGATGTTGATCTTAATTACAAGATGCAGGGGGGAAACCTGCCCAGATCTTCCTTGAAAGATATCGATTATCTGACTTGTAAGATGGTGACAGAAGACCTGACAAAAGTATTTCTTGCAAGATGTTATTAAGTTTCCTTGCAAGATGGTGGGAAAACATTCTCTTATCTGTCTTACAATATGTTGCTGATACTCTTTTTAAAAGGTGCTGATAGAAGACCTGGTCTGAGCTTCACGGATCTTTTTTGGAAGATGCTGATAGAGGACTGCTCTGATCTTCCTGGCAAGATGTTGCTGGTCTTCCTTGCAAATTGTGAGAGGAGACCTGTTCTGCTCTACCTTGCAAGATTTTGCTGAACTTCCTTGCAAGCAATTGATTGAGACCTGCAATGATCTTCCTTACAAGATATCGCTGGTCTTCCTTAAAGGGTGCTGATAGAAGACCTGCTCTGGTCTTCCTTGCCAAGATGTCGCTGATCTGCTTTGCAATATAGAAGACCTGCAATGATATTTCGTGCAAGATGCTGCTGATCTTCTTCAAAGAAGCTATTAGAAGACCTGCTCTGGTCATTCTTACAAAGATGTGGAAGATATTCCTTGGAAAATGCTGTGAGGAGACCCGCTCTGATCTTTGTTGAAAGATCATTAATTTTAAAATTATTTTTAATATCAGATTTTTATTTTGAAGAATGTTATTTAAAAATACTGGCCAATTAACGTGTCGTGCAAGTCCAAATGTTGACCCGTGTGGGTGTGTGTGTATGTGTGTCTGGTCTAAACCTGAGTTAGACAGAGGAGTCATGGCCAGGCAGGGCATAACTGACAGGCAGACACACAAACTCAGATGGTCCAAAGAAAAAACAGCATAATCCGGTGGTAGGCACAACATGCCAATAATATAGACCTAGAAGCAGCTGCTGCATGAGATGACCTGGAAAGCTTTTTCGCGCAGTACTCTTCCAGAAAATTGTTCCCAGCACGACTCCCAATGCACAGAGGGGAGGATCTATTTTGTGAGTGGGATCAATCTGATGTGCCCTTCCCTGAAAACGCCACTGATTTCCCTGCAAAATTCTGATAGAAGACATGCTCTGATCTGCCTTGCAAAATTTTGCAGATCTATCTATCAAGATGGTGGGAGAAGACCTGCCCAGATCTGGCTTGAAATACGTCATCAATCTGGCACTCAAGATGGTAAAAAAAGACCTACTATGGTGTTCCATAACAGGTCGCTAATCTTCTTTGCAAAATGCTGGAAGAACCTACTGTGATCACTTTTTCAAGATGTCGCTGATATCTCTTAATGATGATGAGAGAAGGCCCATTCTGATATTCCCTGATCTGCCTTGCAAGATGCTGATAGAAGATCTGCCATGATTTACCGTGCAAAATGTTGCAGCTGTTCCCTGCAAGTTGCCAGAACCAACCTGCTCTGTTCTGCCTTGCAAGTTTGTGCTGATCTTCCTTGGAAGATATCCCTGGTCTTCCTTAACAGGTGCTGAGAGAAGACCTTCTCTGATCTTCCTTTCAGGATGCTTCATATCTGCCTTGCTAGATGCTGATAGAAAACCTAGTAATATCTGCCATGCAACATTTTGCAGATTTCTTACCAAGATGCTGATACAATACTTGCTTGGACCTTCCTTGCAAGATATGCCTGGGATTCTGATTTTTCATGCATCATTTTGCTGAACTTCCTTGCAAGATGTGCCTGGCCTTCTGATTTGCGATGCAAGATATTGCTGATTTTCCTTGCAAGATGCTGATACAAGACCTGCTCTGATCTTCCTCGCAAGGAATCCATAATCTTGCTTTAGTTGTGCTGAGGAAAGACCCGCTCTGATCTTTCTGGCAAGATTTTGCTGATCTGCCTTGTAAGATGCTGACAGAAGACCTGCTCTGACTTGCCTTGCAAGATGTCGCCGATCTTCCTTGGAACACGCTGATAGATGACGTGGTTTGATAGTCCATGCAAAATATCCCTCGTCTTCCTTAAATCGTGCTGAGATAAGACTTGTTCCAATCTTCTTGCAACACGCTTCTGATCTGCCTTGCAAGAAAGTGATGGAAGACGTGCTCGGATCTTCCTTGCAGATGTGGATCATCATGTTTGCCATATAGAAGACCTGTGCTGGCCTTGCTTGCAAAATGCTGCTGATCTTCCTTTGAAAATGCTGATAGGAGAGCTTCCCTGGTCTTCCTGGCCAAATGTGACTGATATTCCTTGCAAGATGCTGGGAGGAGACCTGGTCTAATCTACCTACCAAGATATTGCAGTTTCTCCTTAGAAGATGCTGATAGAAGACCTGCACTAATCAACCTTGCAAGACATCAATGATATGCGTGGCAAGATAGCAGACCTGCTCTGATCTCCCTTGGATGTGGCTACTGATCATCCTTGTAAGATGCTGAGGGCAACCTGAGGGAGATGTTCCCAAGTGCGCATGCATCTCCTTCTTCAACGTGTCTGAGCCCAGTTCAGGCTTCAGAAGGCCTACAGGTGGGTGAAAAATTATCGCTCCTACTCTCTGGAAAATTTTGGGTATGTATGGATAGGGTTCACTTCTCCTTTTACTCTTTTAGGTTTGCTTCAAAAGGTTTGTGGGAAAAATAGGACTTTTATCAATATTTCAATATTGCACAACAAGACCCTGGCATAAGCAGAATGCTACGCCCTTAGAGAGACATGTGTGGGGGGGCCCTTAATGTGTGTGTGTGCTTGCACATCATATAGGGTTGTTTGCGTAGCATGGGTTTTAGCAAACACCTCAAGAGTCTGTCAACCAGTGGTGTAGGTCATGCAACCAATGTGGTACATTCTCATGTGCTTATTTACATATGTTTGTCAAACTCACCCTGCTCATAAGGAGTTCTGCATGCTGTCGACCTGCTCTGGCTCCTCTCTGGTGAAAAAGTTCACCTCTTCTTACTGCGGAATATTATGGGTGCTCTTTCATTGTTCAAAAGTTTCATGACTTTTTAATTATTAATTTTAACATCGGGTTTATATGCAGAATAATGTTTTTTAAAGATCCTGCTGGATGTTCCTGTTGGATGTACGCAATGTTGACTCCTGTGCGTGTGTATGTGTGTGTTTGTGTGAGTGTGTGCATGGGATTGCACATCACAAAAGAGTCTTTTTGTAGCGTAGGATTTACCAAACACCTTGGAAGTCAGTCTAGGTCAGGCAAACACTGTGGTACCTTCTGATATGCCAATTTACATGTCTTTATCAAATTGGTGCTGCTCCTAGGAGCAGTGCAGGCTGTCAAACAACTCAGGCTACTCAATGGCTAACAAATTCACCTCCTCCTGCTGTGCAATAATTCTGGGTCGGTTTCATATCTCACATGTCTCAGGATTTTCTTTAATTATTAATTATAAAATCAGATTTTTATGTTGAAGAATGTTATTTAAAGAAATTGGCCGATTATCTTGCCGTGAAATTCCAAATGTTAACTGGTGTGTGTGTGTGTGTGTGTGTGTGTGTGTGTGTGTGTGTGATTGTATGCTGTAATCCTGAGTGAGACAGATGACTGACGACCAGGCAGGGCTGTACCGACAGGCAGACATAGAAATACAGGTGGTAAAAAAAACACAACAAAAAACAAAGCCAAATCTGATGGTAGGCACAACGTGCTGATAATACAGTCCTAGAATCAGCTGCTGCATGAGATGACCTGCAAAGCTACTTCACACAGTACCCTTTCTGGAAAATGTTTGCAGCACCACTCCCTAACCCACAGATGATAGGATCTTCCTTGTGAGATGGGATCAATCTGATGTGCCCTTCCTTGAAAACGCCACTGATCTTCCCTGCAAAATGCTGATAGAAGACCTGCTCTGATCTGCCTTGCAAAACTGCTGATCTATCTAACAAGATGCTGGGAGAAGACCTGCCCAGATCTTCCTTGAAAGATGCCGTCGATCTGCCATGCAGGATAGTGACAAAAGACCTAATATGGTGTTCCTAGTAAGAGGTCGCTAATCTTCCTTGCAAGATGCTGGGAGAACTTCCTCTGAACTCTCTTTCGAGATGTCTTTCATATTTCTTAATGGTGCTGAAAGAAGTCCTACTCTGATCTTCCCTGATCTGCCTTGCAAGATACTGATAGAAGACTTGCCATGATCTCCCTTGCAAGATGCCGGAAGAAGCTGCTCTGAATTGTCTTTCAAGATGACCTTCATATTTCTTAAGGGTGCTTGTAGAAGGCCTACTCTGATCTTCCCTGATCTGCCCTGCAAGATGCTGATAGAAGACCAGACATGATATTCCTCCCAAGTTGCTGCAGCTCTTCCCTGCAGGTTGCCCATGAAAAACTGCTGTGAACTGCCTGGCAAGATATCTCTGGCCGCCCTTAACAGGTGCTGAGACAAGACCTGCTCTGATCTTCCATGCAAGTTATCCCTGGACTTCCTTTAGAGATGCTGAGGGAAAACCCGCTCTGATCTTTCTGGCAAGATTTTGTTGACCTGTCTTGCAAGATGCTGACAGAAGACCTGCTCTGATCTGCCACGCCAGATTTTACCGATCTTCTTACCAAGAGGCGGATACAACACTTGCTCTGATCTTCCTTGCAAGATATGCCTGGGCTTCTGATCTGTCATGCAACATCTTTCTGATCTTCCTTGCAAGATGTGCCTGGCCTTCTGATCTGCCATGCAAGATATTGCTGATCTTCCTTGCAAGATGCTGATACAAGATCTGCTCTGATCTTCCTTGCAAGTAACCCCTGGCCTTCCTTTCGAGGTGCTGAGGGAAGACCCGCTCTGATCTTTCTGGCAAGATTTTTTTTGATCTGCCTTGCAAGACGCTGACAGAAGACCTGTTCTGACCTGCCCTGCAAGATGTCTCCGATCTTCCTTGGAACACGCTGATAGATGATGTGGTGTGATATTCCACGCAAAATATCCCCCGTCTTCCTTAAATCGTGCCGAGATAGGACCTGTTGCGATCTTCTTGCAACAGGTCTGCCTTGCAAGATGGTGATGGACGACGTGATCTGCCTTGCAAGATGGTGATGGAAGACGTGCTCGGATCTTCCTTGCACATGTGGATCATCATGTTTGCCATATAGAAGACCTGCTCTGGTCTTCCTTGCAAAATGCTGCTGATCTTCCTTGGAAGATGCTGATAGGAGAGCTTCTCTCGTCTTTCTTGCCAACACGTGCCAGATATTCCTTGCAAGATGCTGGGAGGAGACCTGGTCTAATCTACCTACCAAGATATTGCAGAGTCTCCATAGAAGATGCTGATAGAAGACCTGTGCCAATCAACCTTGCAAGACATCACTGATCTGCTTGGCAAGATAGCAGATCTGGTCTGATCTCCCTTGGATGTGACTACTGATCATCCTTGTAAGATGCTGAGGGAAACCTGACGGAGACGTCCATATATGCACATCCCTCTCTGCCTTCAAAAGGTCTGAACACAGTTCAGCCATCAGGAGTCGCATATGTGGGTGAAATAATTCTTCCTCCTCCTCTCTGGAAAAATTTGGATAGGTAGGCATAGGGTTCACAACACTTTTTTCTCATCTTGTCTTTGCTTCAAAAGATTTGTAGGAAAAATGGGACTTTTATCTATATTTGATAATTGTACATCAAGACCCTGGCATACGCAGAATGCTACACCCTTAGAGAGACATGTTTGGGTGGCCCTGAATGTGTGTGTGTGTGTGTGTGTGTGTGTGTGCTTGCACATCATATACGGCTGCTTGCGTAGCATGGGTTTTACCAAACACCCCGACAGTCTGTCACCAGTGGTCTAGGCCAGGCAAACACTGGGGTGACTTCTCATGTGCTTATATACGCATGTTTGTCAAACTCACCCTGCTCATAAGGAGGTCGGCATGCGGTCGACCAGACTTGGCTCCTCTCTGGTTAAAAACTTCAACTCATCTTATTGCGGGATAGTATGAGTCCATCTTTCATTGCTGAAATCCGTTATCTGATTTTTGTAACTGTTAAATTTTAACATTGGGTTTATATATAGAATAATGTATTTTAAAGATACTGACAGATGTTCTTGTTGGGTGTGCGCAAATGATGACTGCTGTGAGTCTGTGTGTGTGTGAGTGTGTGCGTGTGCTAGCACATCATACAAGAGTCTCTGTGTAGCGTAGGATTTACCAAACACCTTGGAAGTGAGTCAACCAGTGGCCTAGGTCAGGCAAACACTGTGGAACCTTCTGATGTGCCAATTTACAAATGTTTCTCAAATTGGAGCTGCTCATAAGAGCTGCACTGGCTGTCAACCACCTCAGGCTACTCAATGGCTAACAAATTCACCTCCTCCTAGGCTGCAATAATTCTGGGCCTTGTTTCATTTCTCACGTTTCAGGATTTTCTTTCATTATTAATTTTATAATCAGATTTTTACATTGAAGAATGTTATTTAAAGACACTTGTGATTTTCTTGCTGTGCAAGTCTAAATGTTAACTCCTGTGTGAGTGTGTGTGTGTGTTGTGTAAACCTGAGTAAGACAGATGACTGATGACCATGCAGGTCCCTAACCGGCAGGCATACACAGAAACTCAGGTGGTGCAAAAGACAGAGCATAATCCGGTGGTAGGCACAACATGCCAATAATATAGACCTAGAAGCAGCTGCTGCATGAGATGACCTGCAAAGCTATTATGCACAGTACCCTCTCTGAAAATTATTCCCCGTACCACTCCCTAACTCAGAGATGATAGGATCTTACTTGTGAGATGGGATCACTGTGATGTACCCTTCCTTGAAAACGCCACTGATCTTCCCTGCAAAATGCTGATAGAAGACCTGCTCTGATCTGCCTTGCTAAATTGCTGATCTATCTATCAAGATGATGGAGGAAAACCTGCCCAGATCTTCCTTGAAAAATCCAGTCGATCTGCCATGCAAGATGGTGACAGAAGATCTAATATGGTGCTCCTAATAAGACGTCGCTAATCTTCCTTGCAAGATGCTCGGGGAACTTCCTGTGAACTCTCTTTCGAGATGCTGGGAGAAGACCTGGCCACATCTTCCTTGAATGATGCTTTCACTCCGCCATACATGATGGTGAGAGAAGACCTACTATGGTGATCCTAGTAACAGGCCGCTAATCTTCCTTGCAAGATGCCGGGAGAACCTGCTCTAAGCTGTCTTTCAAGATGTCTTTCATATATCTTAACGGTGCTCAAAGAAGGCCTACTATGATCTTCCCTGATCTGCCTTGCAAGATACCAATAGATGACCAGTCATGATATTGCTCGCAAGTTGCTCCAGCTCTTCCCTGCAAGTTACCAGAGAAGAACTGCTCTTGTGTGCCTTGCAAGATATCCCTTGTTGCCATTAACAGGTGCAGCGAGAAGACCTGCCCTGATCTTCCTTTCAAGATGCTTCCATCAGCCTTGCACGATGCTGACAGAAGACCTGCTCTGATCTGCCTTGCTAGATGCCGATAGACGACCAGCCATGATCTTCCTCACATGTTGCTTCCAACTCTTCCCTGCAAGGTGCCAGAGAAGAACTGCAAGATATCGCTGGTTGCCCTTAATGGGTGCTGAGAGAAGACCTGCTCTGATGAAGAGAGTACAGTTCCTCAACTGCAGCACAAAGAATTGATGTGTGCAAACCACCATCCCTGCCCAGGTCCCAGAGTGAAACCGCTGGTTGTGGGGACGGTGCCCACTCCTGATGATGAGCCGGCTCTGTTCTTCCCTGTGTGAGCAAACTGCTGCTGCATCCAATGTCTGTGTGTAAGCTTTGCTTTTGCTGGTGATCTCAGACATTGGTTTAACAGAAATTTGCTGTTGGGACGACCTTACACTACAAAAGAAGGGAAAATACAACTGGAAGGAATAATAAGTTTATTCTTATAAATCTACCTTTTAAACTGAAACACAAACCATAAAATACATATATGAACTGAACTGAAATGAAAACCCTTAATAAGTTAATAAAGATATTATAAATAATATAATAAATGATGTCACAGAAAAATATAACATAATTAAAATAAAAACAAATCGGAAATTCGATGGATGCCAGGATAATGGCAAAATATAGCAGTTCCTGATAAGTTTATTAAAAATGATCAAACAAAACACAGATTACATAGAAAACAAACTAATGGAGATAACTACCAAAAATAGGTTACAAATTAAGAAATTCGATATTCATAACCAACAAAAACCAAATGAATTCTTAGCCATAGTAACCCTCTAGGACATAGTATAACTGCTCCTAAGAGATTAAGACCCTGTAAATCTTTTTTTAATTGAAAATTTTATTATGAAATATGTAATATAATATATCAATGTTAGATTTCTTTTTTCATGTACAACATAATGTTATAAAAATTATTTTAAAGTATTGGAATAAAAATATTTTAAAACATTTATTCAAGAATTAAGATCTCTTAACATTTTTAAAAGATTTTATTAGGACCTAATCCATTCATCATACCACTCTATAGTTCAATCATATCCAGCAGTGTTGAACAATCACTATCACAATCAATTTCAAAGTATTTCCTGCCTTCCTGAACTCCTTTATATCAATTCCCCTTTATTCCCCACCTACCATGCCATAGACCCAGGAACCCTTATTCTAGTTATTGGCTCTGTAGTTTCACCCATTATGCTTTCATAAATTGAAAAACATAGAGACATAACAAGGAGTCAAAAAGGCTACCAACAATGACAAAATAAAACAATAACTTCTATATGGAAAAAACACAGAGAAATATTAAAAACCAGACAAGCACAGATTATATAAAAAAAACGATATCAAATGATATGTTTTTAACCATTCAAGTCAGATTTATCATTTTAATCTTCTATAGACAATACTCTGATCACCAGGTTATTCCCATTTTTCAAGTATGATTAGAGGGAAATCACAAGAAGCTTATTCCCTGTGTAGCTCCTGTAAGTGGATTTTGAGCTTCCACTGTCGCCACAGTCTTCTGCACACCAGAATGTCACAATTCAAGCTCTCATACTTTCCCCTCCATGGATTTGGATTGTATGATTTCCAGTACTTGTAAATTGTTTTAGAGTCTCAACTTTCTCCTTTGGGCTGGCTAGTGGTTTTCAACTGCCAACCTAGCCATTAGCATACCAAATGTAAAATCCACTACACTACCTGGGAAAGTGGATATTTACATGATCTTTATTTGTATATATCATTTATTATTTATTTATTACTCTTTCCCCGGATTGTTTAATAGCCATGTAATTGTAAATTAATTAGGAATGATATATTTATTTAATTTTAAATGTTATAATTTTAACAGTTTCTGAATTTTTAAAACTAGAATAATATATATCTTTTTGGTAATTACAACTGGCTGACCAAAATTAAACTCAAATTTTCTGCACCTCACTTCATCAGACAAGTTGTTAAGTGCTTTTGAGTCAGTTTTGCTGATAATGGCTGTGTATACTTTAGAACAAATACATAAACTTGTAAGTTTGAACCATCCCCTCTTGATCCTAACTTTGAGACCCTTTTTGCAGCCACTCTGGGTGCGCATCTAATTCAGGGTATTTCTCCATCTTGCTGACACTCTACACAGAGTGGTCCTCCTGAACACATGTGCAAAATGTGTGTGAAATCTTCCCTGTTCTCAATTCTAAAGAGCATTCTGAGCTATTAGTCTGTGATTTCATCCACTTGGGACACAATTGCTGTTTTTTGGAATCAAAGCTGTCCTTCAACTGTGAGTTCCCTTCATCGTGACTCCGGTGAATGACCTGACGAATGACTCCACCGACCAGGCAGGTCATTCAATTCACCTGTTCCCAGTGTCAGGGACCCTTCTGTGCCTAGAACCCTTGTTCCTGCATCAAGGGAGCCAATGGTGATGCTTGCTGCATCACTAAGGAAATATCACAAGTTTAGGCCCCAGAGTCACCGAAATTATTTTCTCAGAGAAGAATAGTCAATCACGACCCACAGTGCAGAGGGAGCGATGCAGAGAGACACCTTGTGAGACACCTGACCCTGGGCTGCAGTAGAGCAATGAGCTCAGGACTGTTAAAACCATGCATTACACGCATGAATCTGTACCTGCCTGTATTTCATTGTCATCAGATTTTGAGTAACAGGATGAAAATGCTGTGATACTCTGTTTCTCAAGAAGGAAACAGGTCAGATAGGATGATCATGAAGGCTCAGAATCAAATTAATTTGTTTTGCAAGCAGAGAATGTTAGTGCCTCCTTCAAAGTCTGCAGCGAGGAGAAAATTTAGAGGAGGAGAAGGAGGAGGAGGAGGAAGAAGAAGATTATTATTATTATTATTATTATTATTATTATTATTATTATTATTATTATAACCTGTCCTTGGGGCATCAGAGACACATGAAAGGAAGCCTTAGTTCCAACAGGAAATCCCTGTCATCCATCTGTGCCTGTCTAGGGCTGTGTGTCTGTGCTCAGTGGGTCCTGCGCACCCCCTGCTGCTCAATGTCTTCCCTGCAGGGGAGGTTTGTGTTTGGGGCTCATACTGGCTTCACCTCACTGTGCCCCTTGCACAGTAATACAAGGCCATGTCCTCAGTAGTCAGGGAGCTCAGCTGCAGGGAGAACTGATTCTTCGATGTGTCTCTGGTGATGGAGAGTCGGCTTGGGAAGGACGGGTTATAATATGTACCACCATTGTAATATATCTCTTCCATCCACTGCAGCCCTTCCCCAAGGTTCTGGCGGATCGAGTTCCAGCTGTAATCACTGCTTGTGATGGAGAAACCAGAGACAGTACACGTGGGGGACAGCTTCTGGGAGGGTTTCACCAGTCCTTGGCCTGAGTCCTGAAGCTGCACTTGGGAGAGGAGGCCTGTAAATGAAGATAATTGTTCTCTTTCAGTCACTCGCAGTCACAATCATCCCTATAGATTCCCCATTGATGTCTCAGACCCTCGCCTTGGGGAACTGTCACCAGGCACAGGAGAACCCATCGCAATGGCATCTTTAGACTGCAGCGGTGCTTTCCCAAGAGACCCACAGTCCTGTCAGAAGAGAACGGATAGTCTTCAGTACTCAAGGGTGGAATTTTAACCAAATGCTTAGTGAACGATTTGCATGTCAGGGAGCCCTGACCTTATAAACAGAGAACGATAGTGAACAGACTCCCCTTTTCCTTGGACCCAAATGAAGGGTAACTCTTTGTTTGAATCTTATGCATGTTAGTCTATAATGAGAGATCATTCTCCTTAGGACGTATGTGGGGAAAGGTCAAAGGAAAGCCCAGGTTTTCTGAGCTCACTGTCTCTCCTTCCAGCCCCTCATAGCCCCTGCCCTGCCTTGGGCTCCTATAGGTTCTGTGCCCCAGAGAGAGGACAGGATATAGTGGGTTGGAAGTATCAGGTGGACACCAGAGTATCTTCATCACTCCACGCTCTGCAAATGCCTTTTCTTCTTTACACCCTGGCAGTTTCTTATCAACCTCCCCAACGTCTTCAGTGGTTTTCTTTGGGCCATTGTCATCACCAACTCCAGCACTCCTACAAATAACACAGACAGCACATCCCAGCTCCTGATAGCAGAGGTCAGTCTTGATATAAATAAGGAGATTCAAGGATCCATAGAGTCAGGGAGGATGTTTCCAACTTGAGACTTTGGGCTCTATGAAAGAAAACTTTCAACTCTGTGACTTCAAAGTCTGGGCTTTATTTTAACTCTGGGTTAAAATAAGATCCATCTAGGCAACCAGTCCTTAAAATTTATTGGACCCCATAGACACTGTTTTCAATGCCCCTTTCAAAGGGGAATCTGGTTCATCTAAAATGTGAGCATTGCCAACCCAATTCAGCCTCTTCACTTGCACCCTGGGCACAGACCTCTGATAACTGCTCTGGGATATAAACCTTGAATTGATTCTCTAGATTCTAAGATTCACTCATTTTGTAAACTGTTATATAATTGACTTGGGAAGCAATAGAACTCTCTGTAAACACGCAGTTAAAACACCCAATTCCCATTCAGACTCCTTCCTCATTTCTCTCCCTCAAAGAAAAGTCTATTTCCCCCTAGATTAGGATTGACCACACTAATTTTCTTCAAATCGGTTATAATATTTTAAATTTATACATAGGTATATATATTTAAGCACCATGAAAATTCAAGAATAATGTTACAGCCCAGAATTTTCAGAGGGGAATTTTCTGGCCCAGAATTTTCAGAGGGGAATCAGTCACCGCTTTGCAACAAAGAATCATAGATTTCACCAATATCCAAGTATACAAGCACAGGACACTGACATGATCACTTAGAGATCATTGAGTTAGTTCCGTTATCACCTAATCGTTGTCATTTCAGCCAACTCTATACTCACAGCCTCTGTTGCTGCTTGTTAGCTGAACAGTGTAAATTCCACACTGTGACGTAGCTGCACATGAGTCCAAGTCACCTTCCTGTCTGAATGTGACTGCCATGGTCACTTCATGACTGTGGTTGGTCTGGGACTTATTCTGTCCCATTTATTGACATTATCCCTCTGTACATAACTTCCCCATGAGATCTACTAAACTTATCCTGAATGAGCTCATGAATACTCACTGAACTATGAAGGACCAATATTTGGAGCTCTAAACTCAGATGAACAGAAATTGTTTTCCAGTGTCCCAACCACGGGATGAGATTTGTCAGTCATTTAATCAAGGTGAACTAAGTACCTCAATATTCCGATATGTGGAAATGATAGAAAATATGACTCCAGGGAAAATCCAATCCATTTTTCTCAAGTTGTGTTCTGTTAATTGGTAAACAAGAATAAAACATTGTGGGTTAAAATTATATCTAGTTTATTATTGTTTGCTTTCTTTTTAATTTCTGACTCTATGACTAAAAGATGGCATGGAGAAGAAGGTCCCATTCCAGGTCTTATCTAGTGTCCGACTGAAAATCTCACCAGCAGGATGAAGTCTCTTCTTCCAAGATGGCTTTGTCTTAAGTCTGACAAGCTTCCCTGGCTTAAACTAGGAATGCATACAGGACTGAGGGCCAGGACCTTATTCTAGAACCTGGATCTCTCCTTTGGATGGAACTTCCTCACAACATGGTGCCTGAGTGTCTCCTGAAATTCATTAGATAAAGTGAAAGTTGCATTGAACTTTATTGATTTTCATTTCTATTTAAATAAAATTAGAAAATAAAGTTATTTAAATTAATATCCTATATAAAACCTGACCTATTATAAGTACCTTGGCGGGCTATTCAATCAACACCACAAGGGAAACCGTACAGAAGAGTTTTACTCAAGAAAAAGCATCTATCCTTGCTTCAAAAACAGGAGCACACTACTCCAGGAGACACAAATATGTCCTCTGAAGCCCATCCCCTCTTCTGTCCTGACTGTCAGTCACCGGCTGAGGATGGCAGCAGGACTTAGGAAGGTTAGTTTTTAGACCTATATAACAGCTGTGATGAGCAAATGTGGCTTGAGGATCCCATTATGCTTTTGCTGGTCTATCCTAGACTGAGTAAATTTTAGAGAAATTTTAACCATCCTATATCCTCTCCTCCCAAATACCAGTTACTGGGGAGGGGTTTGCATCAGGGCTGACAAATCCTTCAGGTTTGCCTTTTCCCCTCTGCATGATGTGCCTTCATGTGTGGCTTTCTGCTCTTTGGAAGTTAAAGGACATTTCCTCATATTACAATGAAATGTTTCAAATTCAATGTTTGATACAAACCCACACTTCCAGAGAAGTCGTCAAGATAAATGGTAAGATAGAGAGGAAGCCCCGGACACTGCAGAAAGCCAGCTTTTAACTCCTCTCTGCTCTGTCTTCTTTAACTGAGTCCTGGGGCTGAGGGTCCTGAGCACTCACTGAAGTCCAGTCTCTCCCTGTAGGGAGGTTTGCATACAGATGCTTAATGATGCCCTTTCCTGCTGCTTTGTTACTCTGATCCAAGTGTGTATGCTTCACTTTCAGCCTGACCATTTGAATATGGAGGATGTTCTTGTCATTGTCTCTGGTGACTGCAATTCAACCATGCATCAAGTGTATATAGGATTTAGTACCAGTAACTGAGAGACACTGCAAGCCCTCCCCGGCACTGGCCAATGACGCTCGTGTCAAAATTGTTGGTGGTGAATGCGGAGACAGGTCAACAGAGTCTGAGAGAGGCCCTTGCCTGCCTTATGTCTCACTCAGACTCTACCAGCTGCACTTTGCCCTAGACATCTGCAAACGTAAAGACATCCTGCCCAGGAACCCAGCCTCATATCCATTGTTTATCATATTGTTTTCATTACTGTGATTGAAACAAGGGAATCTCAGGCCAGCAAACTCCACTGTTAGTTGAGTATAATCATAGCTGTTTGGTGAATGAAGGGACCTGGGCAGCCCATGCCTGTGACCTCTCTCCTAGAGTGGAGGGTTGTCCTAGGTTGGTTTTCATCAGCAGAGTAATGTGCCCTCTTGTGTATCCACCTACTGGAATGATAACTGAGGGGCAGATACACTGTCCTGAGGAAAGTAGTGGGCAATTATAATATTTGGAAATATATATGATTTCCTATTATACAAGTTACTGGTGAAACCTCATAGAGACTAAGAGAAACATGGGAACCATAAGGATTCATAAGGATTTTACCAGAATATAATCCCCCTCGTCCATAAGATATAAATGCCTAAGTATACAAGCAAATGACACTAAAACAGGAAATTATGGCTACAGGTGGTAACCTATTATGTATATATATGTGTATATATGTATATATATATATGTATATATATGTATATATATATGTATATATATATATATATATATATATGATAGAGAGAGACAGACAGAGACAGAGGGAGACAGAGAGTGAGAGAGAGAGATAGAGAAGCTATTTCCTAGAAGGGTCAGCCATTTTTCCTGGGTCCATGATTGCCCCTGAGGGCATGCTTGCAAGACCACACCTCAGAAATAGGTTCAAAATGCCCCTTTAAGATGGATGCCAATTCCCGCTCAGAGCAGCTAACCCTCACCAAAGACCTTATGGCCTGCGCCCCTATGATACACGACATCCCTCACTGACCCAGAGCCCTACAGGGGACAACACTGGAGACACAGTGTGGAAATTCCACCCGATCTGATCCTACCACACTGAGGCAAAACGCTAAGGGCATGCAACAGAACAGTAAGGGGAACAGAGCAACAAAGCCCCCAGGGAATACCAAAATTAGGGCTTGGTGCCCCATCAGACTCAACCAGAATACACTCCTAAAGGCCAAAAAACAGTTCTTGAACTACCTACAAGCTTTTCTTTCTTGTAGTTGTGTTTTGTTTTTTGTCCTTGGCTTCTTGGTGTTGTTGTTGTTGTTTTATTTTTTTGTTGCTTGGTTTTGCTCTGTCTTGTTTTTGTGCATGTGATTATTTCCGCAGGTCTGTCTAAATGAGATAGGCTGGGTGAACAATCTGGAGCAGAAAACAATGGGACCGACAGTTCCAGGGGAACATGGGAGAGGGGGAGGCGAGGGGAAATGTAGGGGTCTTAACAAACCCAGGGACAAGGGAACAACAAGTGATCCAAATCAGTGGTGAGGAGGGTGTACAGACGCCTGGGGTGCACGATAAAGGGTAATGTAACCAAGAGGAATTACTGAAACCTAAAGGAAGAATGAGCATGATACTGGGATAAGAATAAAGTCAAAGGAAATACAGGAAAGAGCTAGGAGGCAAAGGACATTTATAGAGGTCTAAATAAAGGCATGTAAATATATTTATATATAAGGATGGGGAAATGGATCTATGTGCATATATTATAGGTTTAGTATTAAGGTAGCAAGTGGAAATTGGGTCTCCACTCAAGTACTCCCTCAATACAACAATACTTTGTTCTATTACACTGGCATTCTATGATGCTCACCTTCCCGACACAATCACTGATTCCTGACACAATCACTGAAGACAAAGCGGGTGAATAAGCAAAATTGGTGAAGAAAGCTGATGTTGCCCGGCTATCAAAAGATCCAGCGTCAGGGGTCTTAAAGGCTTGAAGGTAGACAAGTGGCCATCTGGCTCAGAAGCAACAAAGCCCACATGAAAGAAGCACATAAGCCTGTGCAATCATGAGGTGTTGAAGGGATCAGTTATCAGGCTTCAAAGAATATAAAAATCATACAATGTGTGCTCACCTACCTGATAGGATCACTGAAGACAAATAGGTGCATAAGGAAATGTGGCGAAGAAAGCTGATGGTGCCCGGTTATCAAAAGATATAGCGTCTGGGTTCGTAAAGGCTTAAAGGTAAACAAGCGACCATCTAGCTCAGAAGCAACAAAGCACACATGGAAGAAGTGCACCAGCCTGTGCTATCATAAGGTATAGAAGGGATCAGTTATCAGGCATCATAAGAAAAAATCATATCATTGAGAATGAGGGGAAATGCAGAGTGGAGACCCAAAGCCCTTCTGTAGGTAATTGGACATCCCCTTATAGAAGGGTCACGGGGAGGAGACAAGCCAGTCAGGGTGCAGTGTAGCAAAGATAAAACATAAAACTTTCCTCTAGTTCCTAAATGCTTCTTCTGACCACCATCATGATCCCAATTTTACCTTACAAATCTGGCTAGAACAGAGGATATACACTGGTACAGAGAGGAACTGAAACACAGGGAATCCAAGGCAAATGATCCCTTTAGGACCAGTGGTGAGAGTGACGATATCAGGATGGTGGAGACAGGGTGGGGTGGAAAGGAGGAACCGATTACAAGGATCTACATACAACCTCCTCCTTGGGAGATGGACAACAGAAAATTGGGTGAAGAGAGACATCAGACAGTGTAAGATATGACAAAATAATAATTTATGAATTATCAAGGGTTTATGTGGGAGTGGGGAGCGGTGAGGGAGGGGAAAATGAGCTGATGCCAGGGGTTTAAGTGGAGAGCAAATGTTTTGAGAATTTTGAGGGCAATGAATGTACAAATGTGCTTTAAACAATTGATGTATGTATGGATTTTGATAAAAGTTGTATGAGCAGCTAAAAAGTGGGTTGGAAAGTAGGAAGGGAGACATCAGACAGTGTAAGATATGACAAAATAATAATATATAAATTATCAAGGGCTCATGAAGGAGGGGGGAGCGGTGAGGGAGGGGAAAAAAGAGGACTTGATGCAAAGGGCTTAAGTGGAGAGCAAATGCCTTGAAAATGATTAGGGAAAAGCATGTACAGATGTGCTTTATACAATTGATGTATAAATATGTATGGATTGTGATAAGAGTTCTATGAGTCCCTAATAAAATGTTAAAAAATGATTTTAAAAAGATGGGGAAAAAAGAGTTGTATTAGCCCTTAATAAAGTGATTTAAAAACAAACAATAAAACACACTAAGCACAAGGAAAGATATAACATGTTGCCAAAAGGGCTCTTGCTGAGAAAAAGACAGGGGCTGCATGAAAGTGAAGTGCTTTCCTTGGATCAGCAAGAACTGCACCAGAAGATTCCCCAAGGTAAGTTCCTGAAAAATAGTGATGAGCCAAGTTTACAGTTTTAGAAAAGTATACCAATAAGTACATGTGCAGGATATGGATATGAAACATTTCACAGGGATTAGCATGAATCTGGATTAGGACAGGGCTATAATTCTTAATAAATTATGGCTCCCTGTACTTCTTGATTCCACATCTCTATTTAGTCTGGTGATGTATCTATGGTGGCTTTTGGTTCCTTGAACAAAGTCCTTCTGTTCCATGTGACTTGTGACCTGAAGGTTGGGGATGTCTTTTGTGGACATGTTTGCCTCGCCAGATTTAGTCAAAACTGATACTCATTTGGTGTACTAGAATATTTTTTCTGGGATAAATTCACTTAACAGATACAGGTTATCAGGCAGGAAAATGTGGAATAATTATGAGCAATAAAAGAGGCACTACAATATCTGTGGAAACATCTCATATCTAAGGGGAATTTTCTTGGACAGGCTGTGGAATTTACATTGTGACACAACATTAAGCAGGTTGGGCAATAATCTCAAACAGAATGTCCAATGCTCATAATGGTTCTTATAGTGTATTCTGATTCTCCTTAGCTACTATGTTATGTTCACAACAAATATAATCTTGCCACAGAAGATTAGTTATCAAAGATAACTTTTTTCCCAGAAATGGTAAATATACTGTTTGTTTCCTTTCTGTCTTTTTTTTTAAAGGAATTTAGAAGTAATTGGTTGACATCAATGGTCAAGAAATGTACATATGATTTCCTTTTCTGGTCCTCCTTCCAAAGACCAAATGAGAGCTTCAGTGAAAGTTAAAGAGTTTACTGAAGGGGAAAAAAAACAATGCAGGAATGGCCAATAATAATTGTAATGATTCACAAAGAACATTTTCAGAGTTTAAATGCAGAAGGATCCTGGAAATTAAAAGAAAATTCCAATCCCTTGATCTTTAATATATTGGCTGAAGTGGCCAAGGCAATATCAAGGCCAATATAAAAGACTCAGTCATGTAATATTTTTGGAATGTGTTTTGCTTTGACTTTAGCTATTGGGAGAGAGAGTGAATGCTCTTCCTGGCAGCTTGTTGTTAGAGGAGCTGGGAGGAAGGAGGGTGCTTAGAGTCTTCATGAAGTATGCTGACTTTAAAAAGTCAGCTCAAAATACAGAGTAGAATTTAAACTTTTAGTCTCCATACACACACACACACACACACACACACACACACACACACACACATTTTCATCATTTTATTGGAGGCACAGGGAGCTCTTCTCACAATCCATACATTCATTCATTGTGTTGAGCACATTTGTACATTTGTTACCATGATCATTCTCAAAACATTTTCTTTCTCCTGGAGCCCTTGGTATCAGCTCATCATTTTTCCCCTCCCTCCCTGTTCTACCCTCCCTCATAAACCCTTGATAATTAATAATTTTTTTATTTTGTCATATCTTACACTGTCCAATGTCTCCCTTCACACACTTTTTGGTTGTCCATCCCAGGGATGAGGTTATATGTAGGTCCTTGTAATCGATTCCCCCTTTCCACCCCACCCTCCTTCCACCCTCACGGTATTGCCACTCTCAGCAATGGTCCTGAAGCGATCATCTGTCCTTCATTCCCTGTGTTTCTAGTTCCTATCTGTATCAGTGTACATCCTCTGGTCTAGCCAGATTTGTAAGGTATATTTGGGATCATGATAGTCGGAGAGGAGCAGGGGAGGGTGAGGAAGCATTTAGGAACCAATAGAAAGTTGTATGTTTCATCATTGCTACACCGTACCCTGACAGGCTCATCTCGTCTTTGGGACCCTTCTGTAAGGGAATGTCCAGTTGCCTAGAGATGGTTCTTGGGGCCCTAATCTGCATTCCCCCCCATTCACAATGAATTGATTTTGTGTTCTTTTATGCCTGGTACCTTATACGTTTGACACATCCTCATCCCACAGGCTGGGGTTTGTCTTCCATGCGGGCTTTGTTGCTTCTGAGCTAGATGGTCTCTTGTTTACCTCCAAACTTTTAAGACCCCAAATGCTATATCTTTTGTTAGCCAGGCACCATCAGCTTTCTTCACCAATTTTGCTTTTGCACCCATTTGTCTTCAGTGATCATGTCAGGAAGGTGAGCACACAATACTATGATATTTTGTTCTTTGATGTCTGATACATGATCCCTTCGATCACACAGTTTGGTGTGTTTCTTCATTTTGGGCTTTGTTGCTTCTGAGCTAAATGGCTGCTAGTTTACCTTCATGCCTTAAGACCCCAAACGCTATATCTTTTGTTAGCCAAGCACCATCAGCTTTCTGCACCACATTTTCTTACACACCCATTTGCCTTCAGCGATCATATCAGGAAGGTGAGCATACAATAAAAAGGGTATTTTTGGTTCTTTGATGCCTGATAACTTATCCCTTTGGCACCTCGTGATCACACAAGCTAACGTGTTACTTTCACGTGGGCGTTGTTGCTTCTGAGCTAGATGGCCGCTTGTTTACCTTCAAGTCTTTAAGAGCCTAAAAACTTTGTCTTTAGATAGCCATCAGCTTTTCCCTCCACATTTGCTTATGCATCTGCGTTGTCTTCAGCAACAGTTTCAGGAAGTTGAGCATCATGCAATGTCAGTTTAAAGGAACAAAGTATTCTTTCATTTAGGAAGTATTTGAGTGGAGGCCTAATGTTGATCTGCTACCTTAGTAACAAACCTACAAATATATACACATAGATCTATTTCCCCATCGTCATATAAAAATACATGTACATATGTACATGCCTTTATTTAGACCCCTATATATGTGTTTTGCCTCCTATTTATGGCCTCTATTTCCTTTTACTTTCCTCTTGTCCCACTGTAATACTCAGCTTTCATTTGGGTTTCAGTAATTCCTCTCGGAATTACGTTACCTGTGATCAAACCCTACCAAGCCTCCTACACTCCCTTCACCATCGATCTGGATCGCTTGTTGTTCCCTTGAATAAAATATATTTTTATTCTTAAACATTCTCTACTTGTGATATAAATTTGCACTAACTTTCAGAAACAAATAGCATTTATGCAAAAGTACACTTTCTGAGAAATAGTCACACTTCTGAAATTAAATGTCAAGTTAAAAACAAATAAATTTGTTTCACCTTCATCACAATACTAGCAATTTAGAAAGTCATTAATTTTCAGACAGCAGAAGATGGAAAGTTGTTAATAGACACCACACTGTGCAGTAAATAACATACAATGACTCTGGTGCCAACAGGAACCCAGTGGGACTGCCTGATCACCCCACACACTCAGCCCCTGGACTCACACATTTTCCACTATCAACAGGGCATACACTTGCCACTTTCATATCACTTATTTTGTGGACTATCTTTGTATTTTCCTTTGTGTAAAGTTGTATGTTTCATCATTTCTAGCCTGCAACCTGACTGACTCATCTCTTCCCGTGACCATTCAGTAAGGGGATGTCCAGTTCCCTACAGATGGGCTTTGGGTCTCCAACTCTGCACTCACCCTTATTTACAATGATAAGAATTTTTGTTCCTTGATACTTGACACCCAAGCCATTCAACACCTCGTGGTCACGTGGGCTGGTGTGCTTCTTCCATTTGGACTTTGTGCTTCTGAGGTAGATGGCCGCTTATTTATCTTCAAAACTTTAAAATCACAGACACTATATCTTTTGATAGCTGGGTACCATCAGCTTTCTTCACCACATTTGCTCATGCATGCATTTGTCTTCAGCGATCATATCAGGAAGGTGGGCACACACTGATATGATTTTTTGTAGTTTGATGTCTGATACCTGGTTCCTTGTACACCTCGTAGTCATAAAGGCTGGTGTGCTTCTTTTATGTGGGCTTTGATGCTTCTGAGCTAGATGACAGCTTGTTTACCTTCAAGCCTTTAAGATCTCAGATGCTGTATCTTTTGATAGCCAGGCACAATCTGCTTTCTTCACCACATTTGTTTATGCACACAGTAATCTTCAGTGATCATATAGGGAACGTGGGCACCCACTGATATGATTTTTTGTTCTTTGCTGTCTGATAACTCGTCCCTTCAACACCTCCTGGTCACACAGGCTTCCATGTGGGCTTTGATGCTTCTGCATTAGATGGCTGCTTGTTTATCTTCAAGCTTTTAAGACCTCAAATAATATATCTTCTGATAGCTGGGTACCATCAGTTTTCTTCAGAACATTTGCTTTTGCACACATTTGTCTTCAGTGATCGTGTTGGGAACGTGTGCATCCTGGAATGCCAATTTAATAGAACAAAGTGTTCTTGCATTGAGTAAGTGCTTGAGTGGAGGCCCAATGTCCATCTGCTACCTTAATACTAAACATATAAATATATGCACATAGAGCTATTTCCCCATCATATATAAAATATTTACATATGTACATGCCTGTATTTAGACCTCTATAAATACCCTTTGTCTCCTAGTTCTTTCCTCTATTTCCTTTTCCTTTCCTCTTGTCCCACTATCATTCTCAGTCTTCATTCTGGTTTCAGTAATTTCTCTTGGTTACATTCCCCTTACCAGGCCTCTCACACCCCCACGTCACCAATTTTGAATCACTTGTTGCTCCCTTGTCTCTGGGTTGTTCAACATCACCTTCTTGCCCCAGCTTCCCTCTCTCCCATGTTCTCCTGGAACCATAGGTCCCGTTGTTTTCTCCTCCAGACTGTTCATCCTGCCTATCTTACGTAGATAGATCTGCAGAGATAATAATATGCACCCCAAAAAAAACATGGCATAGCAAGACAAAGTGACAAAAGATAACAGAATGATGGCAACAAAAAAGAAAACCAATGACTCAAAAAAGAGTAAATTAATTAAAACAAAAAGAAAAAAGAAAGAAAAACCTGTAAATAGATCAAGATCTGATTTTTGACATGTAGGCATTTCCTTCAATTGAGTCAAATGGGGTGCCATGCTCTGGCCTCAAATCTATCCTTTGCACCTCCTTGGGAGCTCCCTGATCTGCTCACCCTATTACTCTGCCACATGCCTTAAGTGTTTAGCCTCGGTGTCATGGGGTCAGTAAAAGTCAATCCTGACACTGAGTCTCCAGTGTTGTCCCCTGTAGGTCCATGGAGCCATGAGGGACATAGTGTTTCAAAGTAGGGCTGGCCATATGGTTCACTCTGTGCATTGGCTGTTTGGATCAGGGATATCATCCTCCAGGCTGGGTGTGCCAGGTTGTCCTCCACTCTCTCTTCCTCCCCATTCATTTGCTCCCGTGTACTCTGATCAGACATGTCCCTCTCCCCTAGCTGCAGCCTTAGTGCCGTGCTCTAAAGTGAATTCTTCTGGGTAGGAGATGCAGTTGTCCATGTAGCTGGTATTGGGACAGAGCCCTCAGGGCCCTCTCCTGGCTCCCCACTCCATGCCATTAGGGTGAATTCACATCCAAGAACACTGGATTTGAGTCTCATCCCTCTTTCCCTGTGGAGAAATAAAAATAGACTCCCCTTGGGTGGGTCTGTGCCCTATTCCCCCACCACACATCTTTTTTTCCCCTTTCTTCCTGACCCCTCCTTGTTAGTTGGCTACCATATGTACCCCTGGATTGGAAGACCAGCCACTTCTATGCAAATACTTTTTACAGAGGTAGTTCAAGCCTGTCCTATAAGGTCACTTTAGGTAGAAAATCAACTTGTTGTCAGTGAGAGAGTCTTGTTACAATTTAGGAGACACTAGTACACGCCTGCAATTGTAAATAGAGTTTCCCCTGAATCTCTTTGAGAACGGTGGGAACAAAACCAACTCAAGACACAGCAGAAAGCCCCACCTGTGCTCAGCAATGTACCTACTCCTGCATCCTGGTCTTGTTGTTTGTCTGGAGTGCTCCTTGCTGGTCGGAAAGCCCCATGCAGTCCATCCCCAGAGCTGTCCTGTAAGGGCCACACTGACTGCCCTGTCTGTGTCCACCTGCACGGAAATAGATGAGTCCTCAGTGCTCACAGAGGTCAGGGACAGGTAGAAATGTTTCTTGCAGGGTCAAGGTCAGCACTGCACTGACCAAAAGTAGAGATCCCTGTACACCATGGTCTCTCTCTGGGTGTTGCCTGAATCTAATCAACTCAAAATGCTCTCTCCCTGACACTGACCCCATGGTAGGACCAGCATCTTCAGGAGAAAGAGGGGAAGGAAGGAGGCAAACATTTCTGAACCAAGTACATCCTGACTCAGCAGACTCGAGTCTCCTTCTGGGGAGGTCATTTTTAACCCGGAAACTATACCAAGTATTTCCCTATGAGTGTAATTGACTGATATAAGGTCTGGGATCCATGAGCAGTTTGTTAATGTCACAGCGCCAGTGCTCCACCAGGAGAGTTTTATAAAGCTCTCTCCAAATTAATTTGAATCAAGTTATAAGGCAAACAGATGAACACATGAGGTGGTTGAGGCTACTTATCAGGAAGAATTTCTAATAATACTGGGAATGGTTGGTGAGAAAAAGGCCAGGAAATATGAGCTGAGGTCTTTCTTTCCTATAAGACAATGCACCTGCTCGTTCTTCAAGGGCAGCAAATGCTGAACTCTGAGAATTTCAAACAAAACTTTATCTCATCGGCTCTATAGCACTGCTGTCACAGACTGGGCTGCTCCAGGGGAATCCAATCCAATAAAAGGCATCAGTGCTCCCCATGTGGGGAGATGCCTCCCTCTCATGTCAGTGGCTTGTGAGATGATCCCATGTTCTCAGTCTCTAGGAGACAGCAGACAGCTTTTCCTCTTCTGTTGAACTGAGAGGTACCTCTGAGACTCCTGCTCTGCAGCTGCATCAGGCTGAGGGTTTCTGCCCCTCTCAGGAAGTGGTTTCTCTCACTGTGTGTCTTGCACAGTAATACATGGCCGTGTCTGAGTCCTTCAGGCTGCTCCACTGCAGAGACATGGTGCCGATGGAGTTGTCTGTGCAGATGGTGACTTTTCCTTGGAAGGATGAGTTGTACCTGGTGTCAGCATCACTAGGAACAATCCTTCCTATCCATTCTAAGCTTATTCCAGGTGTCTGCCTAATCCAGTGAAAATAGTAGCTAGTAAAGCTGAACCCAGATGTCTTACAGGAGATCCTCAAAGATTCTCCGGGTCTCTTCACCTCTGCCCCAGATTGCACCAGCTGTACCTGAGCACAGACACCTTTGGAGGTAGGATTCAGAGATCAGAGATTCCCTCTTCACACACACACCCTCCATTCATCTCAAACCCTGTGGTGATCCTGACCTGGGAGAAGAGCAATGAGGAGAGTTAGGGTGGCAGACCCCATTTTGCAAGGGGGATGGAAAGGAATCACACTGTGGTCTCCAGTTGGGTGATGAGGGAGCTTCCCCTGTGGAGGTAACCTGTGGGTCTAAAATGGATGTCTTCCACTTCGCATATTTCTGCCCTGCCCTCCATGTCAGACTCCTCCAACCTCTTAAACCTGGACACCCAATGCAGGGGAGGTGTGGGTCTTGAGAATGTTGAGTGGGACAAAACCTGATCCTAATAATATTACACAACACACACACAAAGACACAAACACACAGGCATTGGCACCTTAACCCCAGACAGTATTGAACTGTGCCTCTCCACTCAGTGCATCTCTCAGTCCACACTCAGGGGAGAGTGGTTTGAAACCTGGTGTGAGGCTGCAGCCTGGGGAGTCTGGGCCCTCACATACAGTCCCTCCTTACTGTCTTTGAGGAATTATGTCCAGGATAGAAAATACCTCTCTCTCCTTAGTGAAGACTGTGAAAAATCTGATCTCCCAAATGGTCCTTTTCTCAGTAGACTCTCAGGTGTGTCCTAGTGCCCAGTTCTGCCCCGTGCTTCCTGCTGCCTGAGAAGAGGAAACAAATCTCAGGGACTGTCAACTTTACTCGGAGTGTCATCTGTGCAGATTAAAGCCAAAGATGAGTGTGTCACTCTCTGAATACTCATGGCCAACCTGGCCCTTGTTACCGTCTGTCTGACAGTGTAGCTCTGTTCAGAAGAGAAGTTAAAAGTATAACATGGGGAATATTTCACCTTCATCAGTTTCATAATCTGTCCTAAATATTTCTCTGATCTACTGTCATCTAAACTAAAGAAAACCATCAGTGTGTTAACTCTTTTACTCTGAGGAGGCCGTAGAGTTCCGGGAACATCAAAAACCGCTGATGTAACAGCCCACAAAGACAATGTCCTACATCTGGGTTTTAAGAGGAGTGACTGGGGACTTTAAGCCACATGTGGTGCAGCTAATTGTTTCTCCCTTTCCAGAGTGATGATCATTGAAAACACATGGAAACCATTCATCCAATGCTGTAATGAATCATGGATATGAGTCTCCTGAACTCTATGACCAGAAGAAAGAGGTGGTGCCTTGCTAACAGTACCCACTTCTTTGGAAAAGATAGCATTGGAAGATCTTGGGTAGAGTGGGATAAAAAGTGAAACAATACACACACGCATACACACACACACACAAAGAAAATAAAAATAAAAAGACTACGCTTATTGGTTGGGTAGACTTGTGGAAGTCCTGAGACTATGGCTGTCAGCGTCCCTTCAGGTGTGGGACTGAACTCACCCCTTGGGAAAACTTCCAGTCAAATAATCCACAAAACTACCAGAGAGCAATAGTCCTGGGCAGATACAATTACCTTAGAATAATCAAACTTCTGCGATTAAAAGGGCAACATTTATCCAGGGGAAAATTCAGAATGTTTGGAAAGAAAAGGTAATTATAACAGGAGTTTGTGAGTATTACAGTCAATGAAATGAAACAAGAGTGTATGAAAAGTTGAATGAATATTAATCTTCTCGATACAACTTCATGCAATCCACAAGAAAGTGTAAGGATAAAAATAGAAAATAATATTAAAATGTTTCCCTTCAGTTCTCCTCTGATAGGGAGAGAACACCTCAGGTTGTGGTTTATGCACTCGGGGTCTCCCAAGAAGAAAACAAGGACCCAGAGAAGATGTCCTAATTCCATGTTCATTCTCCTCCCTCTGCTCTCTGGAGTTGATGGTTATGGTAGAAACATCTAAATCTCAGTTCTCAGAGACATGAAGAGGGCTAAAAACCATGACACAGGGGAAAATGGGGTAGGGGGTGGCCAAATGCTGCTAGGAAACGTGTATCTTGCTCCCCATGCACTGAGTCTTGAATCTGGGTCATGCGCCTGTTTGTCCTCAGACCCTGTGCAATGCATCCCAATCTTCCCTTCATGGTGTTTACAATCTGATCTCACATAGCTTCCCTGACCTACTTTTATCGGCATCAACACATGCATTAAATAAATGCTATATTCCTGTTGTGGGGACCCAGGTACTTGACATAATCTCTTGAAGAGTGAGTCATTTTTTTCTTGTTTTTTTTTTAAACAATTTATTAGGGGCTCATACAACTCTTATCACAGTTCATACATATACATACATCAATTGTATAAAGCACATCTGTACATTCTTTGCCCTAATCATTTTCCTTTTTTTTCTCCTCTTTTCTTTTTTTACATTTTATTCGGAATTCATACAACTCTTATCACAATCCATACATATACATACATCAATTGTATAAAGCACATCCCCACATTCCCTGCCCCAATCATTCTCAAAGCATTTGCTCTCCACTTAAGCCCTTTGCATCAGGACCTCTCTTTTTCCCCTCCCTCCCCTCTCCCCCCTCCCTCATGTGCCCTTGGTAATTTACACATCGTTATTTTGTCATATCTTGCCCTATCCGGAGTCTCCCTTCCCCCCTTTCTCTACCGTCCCTCTCCCAGGGAAGAGGTCACATGTGGATCCTTGCAATCAGTTCCCCCTTGCCAACCCACTCACCCTCCACTCTCCCAGCATCGCCCCTCACACCCTTGGTCCTGAAGGTATCATCCACCCTGTATTCCCTGTGCCTCCAGGCCTCATATGTACCAGTGTACAGTCTCTGCCCTATCCAGCCCTGCAAGGTAGAATCATGGTAGTTGGTGGGAGGAAGCATCCAGGATCTGGGGGAAAGCTGTGTTCTTCATCGGTACTACCTCGCACCCTAATTAACCCATCTCCTCTCCTAAACCCCTCTATGAGGGGATCTCCATTGGCCGACACTTGGGCCTTGGGTCTCCACTCTGCACTTCCCCCTTCATTCATTATGGTATATAGATAGATAGATAGATAGATACACACACACACACATATATACATATACACATACACATATCTACACATACATACACACACACATATCTTTTTTTTTTTTTTGCATGATGCCTTATACCTGGTCCCTTGGCAACTCGTGATCGCACTGGCCGGTGTGCTTCTTCCATGTGGGCTTTTTTGCTTCTGAGCTAGATGGCCACTTGTTCACCTTCAAACCTTTAAGACCCTACACACTATCTCTTTTGATAGCCGGGCACCATCAGCTTTCTTCACCACATTTGCTTATGCACCCATTTGTCTTCAGCGATCCTATCATGGAGGTGAGCAGTCATTGATAGGATTTTTTGTTCTTTGATACCTGGTAACTGATCCCTTCCGGACCACTGGATCACACAGGCTGGTGTTTTCTTCTATGTGGACTTTGTTGCTTCTGAGCTAGATGGCCGCTTGTTTATCTTCAAGCCTTTAAGACCCCAGGCACTATCTCTTTTGATAGCCGGGCACCATCAGCTTTCTTCACCACATTTACTTGTTCACACACTTTGGCTCCAGCCATTGTGTCGGGAGAGTGAGCATCATAGAGTTCCAATTTAATAAAAGGAAGTATTCAAGCATTGAGGGAGTGTTTGAGTAGAGGCCCAAAGTCCTTCCGCCACCTTAATACTTAACCTATAAATATAGACACATAGATCTATTTCCCCATCCTCCTATATATATTTTCATGTACATGTCTTTTTCTACACCTCCACAAATGCCCTTTGACTCCTAGCTCTTTCCTCCATCTCCCTTGACTTTCCTCCTGCCCTACTACCATGCCCTACTACCATGGGCTAGTATACCTCTTCTCTAAGCAACCTTACCCTTGATCATTTCCCACCAGGCCTGCCACTCCACCCTCTCTACCATTTTGGGTCCCATGTTGTTCCCTTGTCCCTGTGTTTGTTAACACCACTTCCTTACCCCCCCTAACCCCCACCCTAAGTCCCCCCGGAACTGTTGGTCCCGTTGTTTTTCCTCCAGATAGTTCATCCAGCCTGTCCTATTCAGACAGACCTGTGGAGACACTAACATGCACGAAAACAAGACAGAGGAAAACAAAGCAACAGTATACAACCAGACAACAAAACAACAAAAACAAACCACTGACAAAGAACAAAACAAAACACTTCACAAGAGAAAAGCTTGTAGTTAGTTCAGGGATTGTTTGCTGGCCCTTAGGAGCCATGAAGTGGATTCGAGATTCATGGGAAGACATATCAGAAGACATGGTGTGACGTGCCTTCTAGAAATGTAGTATTTGTAATGCTATGGATGGCAGTGATGACATCAGTTCGGCCCTATAGGACATGGGGAGATGTCTTTGTGTTTTTCTCAGGCTCTAACCCTTGATAAGTGTTAAAAGCCTTGTCTTTCTCCATGGAGCACCTGGTCACTGGAACTGCTGGGTTGGCAGTCCAATGGGCTCCACTATGGGACAGAAAAAGTGAAGATTTCAGTGAACTTAATAGGAAAAATAAAATTTACATAGAATTACTTCAACACTCAATTTACGATGAATTATCTTTTAAAAAATTAAGCAACACAAAACAGATAATTCATCAAGCACTTAAAGAGAAACATGCAATAGCCATCCTGATTAAAGCTAAAAGCCGAACCTTGGAAAAACCATAGAACTACAGAAAACATTAGCTTTGAAAGATGTTTTTGTAACCTTATGTGTTAGACATAACCTGACAGTAGTGTAAGCTCTCTAATATTATGTGGCCTTTGGGATATTGCATCTTAAGTACATAGTATTTACAAATAATGACCAGGAGATATGAAACTCAGTATTAACCATCATAGACAGTCCTATCCAGTTCTGTCTTTCTCATCCTGTCCACCCCCCACACCCCCTGCTATAAGCTCAAAAGTAACAAAAAATTGAGTGAAACAAAACAATTCAGAAGTTGTGAAATCTGTCTTATATTATAATTTTAGTCCAATTCCTAAGTTATACCACCTTTAGAGATATTTTAGTATTATATATATATATATATATATATATATATATATATATATATATATATATATATATCCAATTCTCTTTATAAAAGTGAAAGCATAGCTTAAGGAGCCCTGAGTGGGATGGAGGTCAATGATCCACAGCTTCATATGTAACACAGAACCTGACAGTTCAAACTCCCCTTAAGTTGCATCATTGAAAAATACACTCACCTCATTTTACTAAGACAAGCAAGGTAACGCTATCACAGAATAAACACCCCATAGAATACAGTAGCACTACACCAGAGCATTATCTTTAAGGCTGTAAACTCTATGGAGTCTGACTGTGCCATTTCTCTCTAGGCATACCTTTCTAAGTTTCTCCAAGAAACAACTGGTGAGGTTGAACCAATGACTTTTATTTTGCATCTAAGAGCTTAAAATCATTGCCTCTCCTGATTCCATATGCATGAGAATCAGAAAATTGAAACAGAAAGCCAAACGTGTCTATGTCACAAATAATTTGCATCGTGGATGCATTTATCCTCAGTACGTGAACATTAAAGAGAGTCAAATTAAAATTTAATTATGACTTGCAATCAGAGGCAAACTATATTTCACTGAACTCAAACTAAAAGCTTTTCTTAGAGAAAACAAAAAACTGGTTACTGATGTGAAATTATATTGTTATGGTAACTGATGTGGAATTATATTGTTTTACTATTTTATTATTTGAAGGAAAAAATATCAAGGAAATGGCATTGACCGCTACTAGACTAACATATCAGTCCTTGGAAAATAACAGGCTTGGTAAATACAAGGTTCAGAGAAATTATAGGAAAATGTTCATTGATATGACTTGTCATGGTAAGTGCAGGAAGCAGCTGCAACATAACAATTGTGAGGATGACCATGAATTGGACAAAATTTATTCCATGTTGGGTGAACAAGTAAATGTGGTGAAGAAAGCTGATGGTGCCCGGCTATCAAAAGAGATAGTGACTGGGGGTCTTAAAGGCTTGAAGATAAACAAGCAGCCATCTAGCTCAGAAGCAACAAAGTCCACATGGAAGAACACACCAGCCTGTGTGATCGAGTGGTCCGGAAGGGATCAGTTACCAGGCATCAAAGAACAAAAAATCCTATCATTGACTGCTCACCTCCATGATAGGATCGCTGAAGACAAATGGGTGCATAAGCAAATGTAGTGAAGAAAGCTGATGGTGCCCGGCTATCAAAAGAGATAGTGTCTGGGGTCTTAAAGGCTTGAAGGTGAACAAGCGGCCATCTAGCTCAGAAGCAAAAAAGCCCACATGGAAGAAGCACACCGGCCAGTGCGATCACGAGGTGCCAAGGGACTAGGTATAAGGCATCATGCAAAAAAAAAAAAAGATATAAGTGTGTGTATGTAAGTGTATATGTGTGTATATGTATATATGTATATGTATAGGTATATATATATATATATACCATATTAAATGAAGGGGGAAGTGCAGAGTGGAGAGCCAAGGCCCATGTGTCGGCCAATGGAGATCCCCTCATAGAGGGGTTTAGGAGAGGAGATGGGTTAATTAGGGTGCGAGGTAGTACCGATGAAGAATACAGCTTTCCCCCAGATCCTGGATGCTTCCTCCCCCCAACTACCATGATCCGAATTCTACCTTGCAGGGCTGGACAGGGGAGAGGCTGTACACTGGTACATATGAGGGCTGGAGGTACAGGGAATCCAGGGTGGATGATACCTTCAGGACCAAGGGTGTAAGGGGCGATGCTGGGAGAGTGGAGGGTGAGTGGGTTGGAAAGGGGGAACTGATTACAAGGATCCACATGTGACCTCTTCCCTGGGAGAGGGACGGTAGAGAAGGGGGGGAAGGGAGACTCCGGATAGGGCAAGATATGACAAAATAACGATGTGTAAATTACCAAGGGCACATGAGGGAGGGGGGAGAGGGGAGGGAGGGGAAAAAGAGAGGTCCTGATGCAAAGGGCTTAAGTGGAGAGCAAATGCTTTGAGAATGATTGGGGCAGGGAATGTGGGGATGTGCTTTATACAATTGATGTATGTATATGTATGGATTGTGATAAGAGTTGTATGAGTCCCTAATAAAATGTAAAAAAAGAAAAGAGGAGAAAAAAAAGAAAATGATTAGGGCAAAGAATGTACAGATGTGCTTTATACAATTGATGTATGTATATGTATGAACTGTGATAAGAATTGTATGAGCCCCAATAAATTGTTAAAAAAAAGAGATAAGTGAATAAAGAATGAATGCAAAAAAATAAATAAATGTTCTATTTTAAAAGAGAAAAAAAAAACCCAAAAATTTATTCTATGTTGATATAGACTAACTGTGAGTCAGACCTGAGGGTGAGTATGAGTCAGAACCAATTCCAGGGCCTTTAACAGCCTACAACAGCCTGTCAAAGAAAGACATTTTAGGATCCATAAGTGTAATTTAATTCATGAATTATAAATCCCAGTGAAATATTCTCATAAAAGAAATGCAAATCTCCCAACACAATTCTCATTGGGTTAGTCCCACCCTGATTCTACCATGAAATTCCTGTTACAATCTTCCATTTATTACCAGGTCACCTCCATCCACTTACTAACTGATGTGGTCTTATGCCATATCTAGCAATCCTCTCAGAGAAACAGCAAACTAAGTATTTTACCCAAAGCCAAGTAAAACAAAATAAACACAAACCCAAATTATCAGAAAAGTTATTTAAATACGTAAATGTGCTATAATCCCCAAAGATATAAAAACATCACAATGTGTCATTTTCCTCTATGAATAAATGTAAAGGTTATAGTAATTCTTTGAACTTGAAGTTCTTAAGAGACGCAGATAGTTAATATGGTTAGCACCTAACAGAAAATTTGTCTTCCTTGAGAGACAGGCTTTGGTGACCTACCTTAGAAAAATCAAACCTTGAAAATTCGATGAGGCTTTTTCTAGGGAGACAAAAAGAGTCTCCCTAAATTAAGATGCACTGAAAAGCAAGTGCTCTCTTAAACTTCTTCAAACCTGAATGTTAATAGTGCTTGGCTATCAAAAGACATAGCATCTGGGATCTTAAAGCAGGAGTCCTCAAACTTTTTAAATAGGGGGCCAGTTTGCTGTCCCTCAGACCATTGGAGGACCGGACTATATTTAAAAAAAAAAAAAGAAGAAGAACTATGAACAAATTCCTATGCACCCTGCACTTTTTTTTAAGGGTGGAGACAGACCCAGTCATGGACATGGCATCCTGCTGGGTCTCCTTGTTTATTAATTTCCAGCCAATCAGTTCAGAAAGCTGAAGAGGGTGAAGCGGGAAAGGGTGAAGCTGCCACCAGGAGCTCTGGACATACTCTTCTGGGGCAAGCTTGGCAGGTACAGACTGTCGACAAGACCTCCCAGGCCCCACCAGGGACTGGTAGGAAGACCATGGATCAGTGGCTGCTCTCTCACACAGATGGAGACCTGGAACTCAGGGGTGGTGCCATGGGCCTGCATGCTCCAGCAGGTCATAGATCATCAGTGTCCTGGTGAGCCTAGAAGGATTTGACCAGAGTGATTCATGGGGTGACTGGAATGGAGCCCCCGACTGGGACATGGCCTTGTAGTGGTTGCAACTGCTCACACAACTTAGGGGTCAGGATGGGCCCTGGTGAGGGCTGGAGCCCCTTGGGGAATTGGGGCTCATAGGGGTGAGACCAGACAGGCAGGGAGGGGCTTCCAGGCTGAGGAGAGAAGTCAAGGGTGTTATATATTTCAAGACACAGACACCCTAAAAGCAGAGTCCCAGCCTCCAGCCTCGGAGGCCAAGATGAACTAGCGCTTGGCCCCATCCTGGCACAGGGCATAGCGTCATCAGGAAACACCGTTCCCCACCACCCCATCTAGCCCTCTCTGCCTGAAGGTCTGTAGGCTGTAGTTCTAAAGGAGGGTGACCAATACCTGTGGCTGTTGGGGGTGTGTGGGGGTTGGGCTGCACATTTACTTCCTCTGGGAGGCAGATTTGTTGCCTTCAGAGATGTACTTCAGGGAGCTGCTGAATATTCAGAAGCGGGATTGCCCATGCTTGGGGCCATCATTGAGCAACTCGTGGCCAAGCCCGTGGCCAGCCTCATTTACCGCAGGGCATCTTAAAGGCATCAGGCTGATTGCACTCGGGCCGCTTGGCCACGCTATCATTGTGGATGGTCTCCGTGAAGGCTGGCCACGGCAGCAAGTGCTCCTACATGGAGCCCATGGAAAACAGCTCGTAGCTGCACTTGGCACACACATAGTGGGCTATTCTGGAAAACCTCGCCCCCAGAGAAGCTTCAGAAAGACAAAGTGCTACCAGGTTCCTATCCTGCTCCCACACTCTGACAGCTCCAAGTGCACTGACCCCATCAGACATATCTTATTTTGAAGTAAAAAAAAAACACAAACAAAAACAACAGGCAAAAACACCCGGCGGGCCAGATAAATGTCTTTGGCCGGCTGCATGTGGCCCGCGGGCCATAGTTTGAGGATCCCTGTCTGAAATGCTTGAAGGTAAACAAGTGGCCATCTAGATGAGAAGCAACAAAGCCCATGTGGAAGAAGTACACTAGCCTGTGTGATCATGAAGTGTCCATAGCATAGGATCAAGTATCAGGCATCAAAGAACAAAAAAATCTCATCTTTGTGCCTGAGGTAGGGTGGGGAGTGGAGACCCAAAGCCCATCTGTAGGCAACTGGTCATCCCCTTACAGAATGGTTGTAGAGAGATGAACCAGTCAGGGTGCAGTGTAGCAATGATGAAACATAAAAATTTCCTCTAGTTCTTAAATACTTCCTCCCCCCGCCCTGCCACACACACACTATCATGATGCCAATTCTACTTTACAAATCCGGCTACACCAAGGAATTACACTGGTACAGATAGGAACTGAAAACACAGGGAATCAGGACAGATGATCCCTTTGGGACCAGTTCTGAGTGATGATATCAGGAGGGTGGAGGGAGGGTGGGGTAGAAGGGAGAACAGATTACAAGGATCTACATATATCCTCCTCCCTGGTGGATGGACAGAAGTAAAGTGGGTGAAGGGAGACATTGATGTAATATATGAAAAAATAGTTATAATTTATAAATTATCAAGGGTTCATAAGGGAGGGGGAGTGGTGAAGGGAGGGGAAAAATGAAGAGCTGATACCAAGGGCTCAAGTAGAAAGAAAATATTTTGAGAATATGATGGCAACAAATGTACAAATATGCTTGACACAATGGGTGGATGTGTGGATTGTGATAACAGGTGTACAAGGCCCAAATTTTAAAAACAGATAGGCAGTCCCTCAGAGGCACTCCATAAACACAAATTGGTAAACACAATGACATGAATCTCTAACTGGAACAACTAGCTTTCTAAACTCTGGGATGGCAGGTAGCCAGGCTGGGATACCTATGTTCCTCTGAACAAAGAGGAAGGACAGGCTATGGGAAAGAAAACACTTCTTGGGAACTAGAAAGACTTACATCGATTCTGCCTATCAAATCTCAAACCATATGCACTCTTAAAATATGCCTGCTAATGAATGTCTTAAATCTCCCATGCTTCCCTGGACTGACCTGAGATTACTAGATGAATAAAGAAATTAAAACTCCCTGGAAACTATCCCTTGACAATGGATCATGTAGAGAAGGTTAAGAAAAGAAAATATAGGGAGGACATTTTACAGTATTCTTTTACCTCAATAATTACAGCAGGAATTGAGAAGCCTCAATGTGTTGTTTATTGTGAATTTCTATCAGTCAAACCTATGAAGCCAAACAAATTAAAACGCCATTTTGATAGCAAGCATCAGAGCTTCTCTGGCAAGGATACCAACTATTTTAAAAGCAAAGCTGATGGACTCAAGAAAGCCAGACTTGCCACTGTTGGAAAGTACCACAAGGAAAACATAGCAGCCATTGAAGTTTCCTATTTGGTGGCACACAGAATCACCAGGCAGGACTCTGCAACCTCACACCATTGCTGAACATTTACTGTTGCTTAGCAGCCAAAGACATTGTTTGAGTTATGATGAGAGACGAATTTGTGACAAAATTGCATGCAATTTCTTTATCTAACGACACTGTCTGCAGAATAGATGTCATGTCTGCTGATATTCTTATTAGGTCTTCCAATAAATTAAATCTGCTCCACTTCCAATATTTAGCATCCAGCTTGATGAATCTACAGACATTGCAAACTGTTCAGTTACTGGTTTACCTCAGGTATGTTAAGGATGGCAACTTTAAAGTTGACTTTCTTTTTTACAGACCTCTTGAAATGACAACTACTGCACGTGGTAGATTTGATACAGTTGGTTCATTTCTGAAAGAGCATATGATCTCTTGGGAAAAGGTTTGTAGTGTTTGCAAAGATGGTGCCTCTGTTATGCTAGGCTGTCCATCTGAACTTTATCATTTGATATTGAAGGAGCCACAAAAAGTCATCAAAACTCACTGTATGATTCATTGTCACATATTAGCAATGAAGATGCTGTCACAAGAGTTACAAGAAGCAATGAAAAACGTCATAAATTCTGTCAATTTTCTAAAGGTGAGCACTTTAAACAGTCGACTGTTTTTTCAACTGTGCAACGAGTTGGGTGTGCTGGATAATGCTCTGCTATTTCACATAGAAGTGAGATGTTGTCAAAAGGAAAAGTTTTAAGAAGTGTTTTTGAGCTTCGTGATGAACTCAATACATTTTTTAACCAAGACCGCAGTTCAAAACACGTTTCAGCAATAAAAATGAACTGCAGAAAATAGCTTCTTTGGTTGCCATCTTTGCCATCTTGAATGAGTTAAATTTATCACTGCAAGGACCAAATGCAACATGCCTTAATTTTTCTGAAAAGATCTGATCATTCCAAATGAAACTTCAGCTTTGGGGAAAAAAAATGGGATGAAAATAAAATTCACACGTTGCCTACCTTAACTGCTTTCTTTGAAGAACATGTAATTGAACCAGATGAAAGGATTACGATAATTTCTGTGAAAGAACACTTGCACATGCTTGCAGATGAAATTTTCTAGTACTTTCCAAATCTACCTGACACCCCATTTACACTTCCCAGAAGCCCATTCACAGTCAAAGTTGAAGATGCTCTTGAGACAGCACAAGAGGAGTTCATTGAACTTATTAACAGTGATGCAGCAAGAACTGATTTCTCTACAATGCCAGTTATAAAATTCTGGATCATGTGTGTGCAGTCATATCCTATTCGGTCTGATACTGTGTTGCACCTTCTTCTTTCATTTCCAACATCATATCTTTGTGAAACAGGGTTTTCCAGCTTGTTGGTTATCAAGTCTAAATACATAAGTACACTTGTTATGAAAGATGGTCTTTATTGGGCTCTTGCAAAGACTGCCTGAGAATTTCTGATCTGGTGAGAGAGAAGCGATCTCAACCTTCACACTTACAGTTGGCTTTTTACGCACACTGTCGCTAAATGTAACAATGTCATTTACTGTTGTTATATTAAGACTGTTACCCATGCTACACCATGCTTCAAGACAAAATTTTGTTTATTTGTAATTAGAAATAAATATTTCACAATACATTAAAAAAAAGAACTTCAAACTTACACTATGAAAGCAACTGTCACTAACAAGGTAAAGTTACGGTGAAGTAAATCTATTTCTGTGCATCGAGCAATATCTTGATTCCACAGCGGACTTTTCAATCCCAGAGAGTGTATCCTGCTATCCTCCAATAAAGCCTCACACCTTTAGGCTTTAGATTTCATATTCTGACAGTATTCTTGTCCAATCAGCCTTCGTGTGGTAGGATACATTGTTTCATAGAATCTGAATATGTCTTCCAGTGAGACCAGTCTTGAATAGAACATCTTGCTAGGTTAAGCATAAGACCCAAAGGAGGCGCATCCACACAGTGACTGCAACAACAGGCTAAAGCATAACCACTGTGAGGACCTTATAGCATATCTGTGTGTCCTAAAGGAGGGCCAATATTATGCAGACCAATTTGAGAGCCTCTAATAACACCAAAATAAGGGATCATGACCCCCCTCAAAAAATCATATTTTGGGGAAGAGACAAGAAACATCACAGGATTGGCATGAGAGAAGGTCCAGTAAATGTCATGAGTGGGTCATGCCTATGTCAGACAGAAAGATCATGCCCAGGAAAATAACTTACTGGGGGAAGGAAGGGATAAAAGATGTCTTGATACAAGGCATCAAGTAGAGAGATCATATTTGCAAAATAATGATGGCAGCATGTGTACAATTTTGCTTAATGTAGTTGGCTTATGGATTGTTGCAATATGTGTAAGAGCCCACATTAAATTATTTTTTTAAAAAGAAAAAGAACTTACCAGTAACAGCATTTGGCAGGTTCCAAATCCTTGAATCAGACTTCAGGGGATTCACCAGTCTAGAGTTGGCACCCTGGAAAGCAATCCGACTGCAGGACCTAAAATGATTAGAATCCAGATATTAAAACCTGTCTGGGTACAGCCTGAAGCCACGTTCTCTCAGTTACATTATGAGGCAAATTTATCAGGTTTGTAATGGGGTGTGCTACATAACAATTATATAATTATTCTAATGTAATTTTCACTGGATTTTAGAAGAAACCAATCTAGTTCTAAAGCTAATCCTGTAAATGTGGAAGATAGAAGAATCAATCCATTTGAATTGTGGTGCCAGCCAAGAATTTGAAAGTACCATAAACTGCCAATAGAACACCCACTGTCTTGAAAGTAGGAAGACCCATATGCCTTTAGAGACAAGCAAAGCCAACATGGGCATGTCGTCAAAAGAGAATAGTCTCTGGAGAGCACAGCATATTTGGCAGAGTGAAGGGTCTGGAGAAAAGTGAAAAGCTCCCAACATGATGGAATGCACACACAACAAGATGGATGGACACAGTGGCTGCAACAATGGAATCAAGCAAAACAAGTGTGAGACTGTCACAGGACTGGGCAGCATTACGTCTTGTTGTATCTGGGGTTACTATGCTTCAGAACACACTCAATGACACCTAGAAACAACACAAAGATGCATCAAGGGCTCAAGCACAAAACTGTAAAAGTGTGGACAGCTAGGAGATAGTTTATAGCCAAATTTCACGATTCCGGGAATTGGGTTTCATATAATGAATTGCATATTTAAGATGACAATAACAAGTTGAATGATTACATCAATGGTTTTATAGCACTGATTAGTATAAACATTTATTTGAGCAGGATTGACATGATAACTGCAGCAAGGATCTCCAATATAGCAACTGTGAGGATGGCCATGGATTGTGCAGTATTTCCTCCATTTTGATATAGAATAACTATGAGTCAGTTCTGAGGGTAAGTATGAGCCAGGAACAATTCCATAGCCCTTAACAACAACAGCCTAAGACTTACAGTCAAAGTCAGACATTTTAGGATCCATAAATAGAATTTATGAATTTTGCATCTAAAAGCCTCACCACAGAAAAGCAAATCTCTCAGCACAATTCTTAATGGGTTAGACCTACCCAGATTCCAATGTGAAAATCCTATCGCAGTCTCTTATTTAGGCCTGTGTTATCTCCACCCGATTTCTAATTGATCCACTCTTATACCACGCCTAGTAATCAACTCAGAAACACCAGTAGCAGCAAACTAACTGCAATGCCCCTTTTTCCTGAAAGCTTGGAGAATTTTACTAAAAAATGAAACAAAACAAATATGAATGTCAACCTAAAAATCTTAAATGGAAGAATTAGGAAAAATTCTTTAAAACCTCCAAAATAAAAACATCACCGTGTGCCATTTTTCTCCTTGAATAAGTGTGAAATTCATGGTAAATTCTTTAAAGTTGGAACTCCTAATAATTCAAACAGATAAAATGATTAGCAGCTAACTTAGAAGATAGTTGGTTTCTCCTCAGAGACACTTTAAGAGCGAGGCCTGGTGACTTACTTTTGAAAAAGCAATCTCTGAAAACACTATGAGGCACGGTTCTTCTCCGGAAAACACGGGCCACCATAAATTAAAAACAACCAATTATCAAATGTTATCTAAATACTCTTGAAACTTAGAATATGAAGACAACTGCCTCTCACAAGCAAAAGATGTCCTGTGAGATTGTCACTAGAACAACCAGGGGCAGCGAGATGAAGGGCCAGCTCTCCACCATGACTTTCAATGTCTCTCCATATATCTGGGCAACAGCTGCCAAGAACAATGGTGGGGAAATTTCTATTTCAGAGAGGCAATCGGTGAAACCTCACTTAGCAACAAACTCTGCATGGAAAACTCCAAAATACTGTGTGAGTCCCTGAGCTCATTCTGATCAATCTGCTCCAAAAGGTATCCTGGACTATGAATTATAAGTCATCTGCTCAAAGCTCAGGGAGAGCCCAGCCCTCCACAACCTTCGTCCCAGAACCCTTACTCCCTGGAAGGTTTGGAGTCAATGCTGACTCCTAGAGATCCTATAGGAAAGGGGAGAATTTCTCTTGTGGAGTTTCAAGATTATGCACTGTACTAGATTGGGAAGTCCAGTTTTTCTCCCATCCTGCCACCTGTGTCAGAAATAGTTAGGAAACCTTCTAGTCATACTACTCACCTTTTCAATTCACAGTTGTAGAGGCTGGCAAGGCTCAGATATCAGTCTGGACCCTTCTCTTGACTCAAGTAGGTCGAATGCACAATGAAATAAGAAGGGAAGGTCAGATGGTAGGCTCCTTCCTCATGGCTGTGCAGATTGATGAATCCAAGCTATATATGAAATATGTCAAGATGCTCTCTCACATCTGGAGATCCACACGTCTAGGAAGTCCCCAGAACTGGACAAAAGCTGCAGATAGAATGTACTTGAATTTATACGGGGAAAACCACACCCAACAGGATAACACCTCCCACTACTTGGCTGCTGACAGCAAATCTCTTCATGGAAGTGATGGCATTATATCGAACACTGTCACCTAAGCTCATTCGTAATTCCTAAACTTCTGAGAATCCTGGCCCAGCCAAGTCAGCATAAAACCGCAGCCATTAAACATTATCCACTGTGCCACCAACCCAAGTGATTTCAATAACAGAAAAGTGTGAAAGGGAAGGAGGAATGAGCAAAACCCTTCCAGAAATAGCTTCATCTAACTGGATCTCTTATACGCCATATGGTTTTGACATTTTGAAAAGTCAACTCTGGCTCTGGCCCTTAGCACAAATTCACTACCATGATGCCTATTGCTACTCAGAGCAGCTTTATAGAAAATAGGGGTACACAGCCCACCTGTTAACCACTCTGCCATGAGGGCTACTGTTGGTCTTATGATATTGTAAATCATTCCAGGAGTATATGACCCCATATCTGCCCTGGGTATTGGCTGGTAAATTCAAAGCACTGACCTTGGGATTAATAACCCAATACCTAATCAACTCTGCCTTGACTGTGTATTAAAAGCCCAATACCTAATGAAAAGAGCTCCATCTCTCTATAGTACAGTAACCATTACTGCATCCCAAACCAGATGTGTTTAGATTATTGATCTGGAGAAGATTCCAGCACATTTCCTTAGTTATTAAGTGTGTTTATGAAGGAAGCATCATTAACTGTTTTTTTTCATTCAAAATTAACTTTCTTATAGATTAGGTGGGTAGAATTTCATATCTTTTGTTACATATCCCATCAGTCATAGGAGAAGGCTCTCTTATTCTGTTGTGTCTGGGCAAGGTCCTTGTCTGCTTGCAATGTCTGTGGGCTTAATCTGCCCTAGACAGCACCATAGATGTATGCTTCAGCATTACCTTGAATCTGGGAGGTTCACTGCATAGAGACTGCTAGTCCACAGAGCTCTGATCCAGGTCTCCTTTCTTGCTGTAATCAGATCAGAGATGAAATGTTCTGGAGCCACACCTCAGGAAAATCCCCTGACATCTAGGTCAGAAAAGATTATGAAGGGATAAAGGATTTGCTATCATAGCCTGAATCCCTTTACCACGGAATATGATCATACATGATCCCATCCCAACTGATCCATTCTCTGAGGCCACATTATACCAGAAATGTAAAATAAACTAAAACCCAGTAATATGGTGTCCATTCTCCCTCACAGCCAACCTATGAACAGATTAGAACTGTTCCCTAGAACTAGTGCTGTCAATCATATGCTCCCAAACTTAGTGGCCCTTTTGCATGCCCCCTAGCAGGAAAATGGAAAAAATTACCCACATCCTTGCTGACTATTGAAACGTTTTTACTATAGCCCATAATCCAGAATAAAGTATTACAAAAAAATCTCACTGCCCCTTGTCGGAGCATACTAATGGTGACTATTTAGGACAGGGTAGAACTGCCCTTGAGTTTCTAATTCCTTATGGGAACCACATATTTCTCCCATAAAATACACGTGCACCATTCCATTTCCCCTCAAGGGGCAGTATCAGGTACTTCAGTAAACACTGCACTATGCCGTTATAGGAGCAGACTTCTTATCTTTCTCAATTAGAGACCTACTCAATTTGAAGCTGTCAACTCTGGATTAATAGACAAACTCTGCCCACTACTCGACCAGACTTCAAAATTGACACAATTACAAAACTTTCACACCACTGAGAATTATGATCCCAGCAAGTTGATACAGTTAATGTATCTCTGTAAATCAGTAAGATATTAAAACACACTGAGGACCCGGAAAAGGTACTGAGATGTGAAAGAGATAGAGGGTGAAAATGCATCCGAATCTGTTTGCCCTGTTTATCTTGAATAGAGCAATAAATCCTTATCTTCAAAATCCAATATAGAACACACTCAATTCACGCAAAAACAGACTTGCATATCTAATGTTACTTATGCTCATTATTCAAGAAATAAATACAACATATATAATGCTTTCACATGCAAAAAATGTCTATTCTTCCAATTTTGGTGGGTAGAAAGATAAAGTTTTACATGACTGGCTGTAAGGGATGGCATTATCTGTTTGCTGTCCCTGAGGCAAGGTCCTTGTCTCTATTTCACATTTAGAGTCTTAGTTTTCATCTTCCAGGTCCCTAAAGAAATGTGTCAAGTCCAAGATATTTCCAGAGAATCTGAGACATCTCAGAGAAACCATCTGGCCCAAGTAATGAGAATGCCGTTTGAGGTTGAGCAGATTTCAGCTGAAATCCACCATCACTTCTAGGACATACCCAATTTTTCAGATATACACATCAGTGGGAGGTTAGGAAACAATAAATTTCAGCTACCTACAACACAGGAGCAGTGTGGTTTAGAACAAACTCTGGATGGCCTTGGGAAGAATGGGCATTAGAGAACACTCCATTGCCCCCAAGAGGAACCTGTCCGTGGATCAAGAGGCTGCTGTGCAAACAGAACAAGGGAATACGGAATGGTTTAAAATCAGGAAAGTATGTTACAAGAATTTTTAAAAATAACTTTATTGGCAGTTCTTACAGCTTAAAGATAATCCATATATACATCCATCGTGTCAAGCCCATTTGTGCATATGTTGCCATCTTCATTTTCAAAATATTTTCTTTCTACTGGAACCCTTGGTATCAGCTTCTCATTTCTCCTTTCCCCACCCTCCTTCCCTCATGAAACCTTGATTATTTATAAATTATTACTTTTTGCATGACTTGAACCAACCGCTGTCTCCCTTCACCCACTTTTCTGTTGGTCCTCCTCCTGGGAGAGGTTTACATGTAGATCACTGTGATCGCTTTCCCCTTTCTACTCCCACCTTCCCCTTCCCCTCCTGGTATAGCTACCATCATTATGGGTCCTAAGGGGTTATCTGCCCTGGATCCCTGTGTTTCCAGCTCTTATCTGTATCGTGTACATGCTCTTGTCTAGCTGCATTTGTAAGCTAGAATTGGGGTCATGATAATGGGGAGGAGGAGAAGAAGCACTGAATAACTAGAGGAAAGTAGTATGTTTCATTGGTGCTATATTTCACCCTGACTGGCTCATCTCTTACTTGTGACCCTTCTGTGAGGGGGTGTCAAATTGTCTACAGATGGCCTTGGGTTTCACAGTGATATGGTTTTTTGTTCTGGGTCTTTGATGCCTGATAGTTGATCCCATTGACACAACATGATCACACAGGCTGGTGTGCTTCTTCCATGTGGTCTTTATTCCTTCTCAGCTAAATTGACGCTTTTTAAATTTTCAAGCCTTCCTGACCCTAGATGCTATATCTTTTGATATCTGGGCAGCATCAGCTTTCTTCATCACATTTTTTAATGTGCCCATTTTGCCTTCAGTGATTGAGTCAGGAAGGTGAGCACCAAAGAATGGCAAGTTATTAGAACAAACTATTTTTGCATTGAGGGAGTACTTGAATAGATCTATTTACTGATCATTATATATAAATACATACCTCTATTTAGACCTCTCTACGTGTCCTTTACCTCCTAGTTCTTTTCCCTATTTCCTTTTACTTTCCTCTTGTCCCACTATCATTTTCAACCTTCATTTGGTTTTCAGTAATTCCTCGTGGATACATTGCACTTGATCAAACGCCATCAGGCCTCCTGCGCCTTCCTCACCATCAAGTTTACATCACTTGTTGCTCTCCTATCCTGCTTTTGTTGGCTCCCCCCTTTCTTTCCCCTGCCTCCCCATCTCCTGTGTCCCTTCCGGAACCATCAGTCCTGTTATTTTCTCCTCAGGATTGTTTACCCCGCCTACCTTATCTATATAGACATGCAAGAACAATATTAAGCACAAAAAGAAAACAACAAAACAAACCAACAGCAAAAAAGAAAAGTCTATAAATAGTTCCCGGTTTGTTTGTTGACTATTATGAGTGTTTGCCAGTCGAGTCTCATGGGATGTTACACCCTGGCTCCAAAGTCCATTTTTGGGATTCCTCAGGGACTTCATTGCTTTACTCCCCTTGTTGCTCTGTCAAACACCCTTAGTGTTTCTGCCCGGTGTGGTGGGGTCAGATTGGAGACAATTCTCACACCGTGTCTTCGGTGTTATGCCCTGTAGCGCTATGGGTCACTGATGGAAATCGTGTCTCGTGCTGAGGCCAGCCCTATGGTCCTCTCTGTGCATTGGCTGCTCCCAGCAGGAATATCATCCTTGGGCTTGGTGGACCAGGGGTGTGTTCTACTCTCTCTTTAACTCATAGTTTGCTCCCATGTGCTCTGTTCAGAAGTGCCCCTCTCCCAGAGCTGTAGCTTCAGTGTTGTCCTTTGTAGTCCATTTTCCTTCAGTGCTCTCCATCAGTCACCCTGGGAACCATCAGACTGATGATTCTTCAGGCAGGGAGGCTGGACATGTAGCTGGGATTGGGGCTTCCCCTGAAGACCTCTCTATTGGACTGCTGCATCATGCCAGTATGTTGAATTCATGTCTTGGCACACCAGGTTGAGGTCTGGTCCCTCTCTCTCACTCCTGTGGAGATTTAAACAATACCCTCCCCTTGGATGTATTAGTGCCCTGTTCCCCTACTACCCATGCCTCCCCCCACTTTTCTTGCTTTCCCCCCCCTTTTTCATTGACTGTCATATGTATCCCTGGATTGGGTCTGGCCCCTGCCATACTAACCTGGACTTCACCCCAGGAATGTATTCATATAGTAACTTTCCCCCTATATCTCTTTTGCCTTTTAAGCTTACTTAAGTGGACTTATGGTTTACTTCTCCTTTTACCCTTTGCTTATTTCACTTCACATAATTTCCTCCAATTTTTCCCATGCGGCAATGTGCTTCATGCATTCATCACTGCTTTTCAGGCATGTGTAGTACTCCAGTGTATGCATGTACCACAGTTTTTGAATCCATTCATCTGTTGATGGAAATTTGGGTTGTTTCCAACTTCGTGCGATTGTGAACTACGCCATGATGAGCATTGGGGCACAGATATCTGACTGTGGTTCATTTATTGCCTCTTCTGAGGATATGCCAAATAGGGGAATTGCTAGGTCCTATGGTAGCTTGATTTCCATCTCTTTTACACTTCACCAAATCTAATTCCATAATGGCTGTACATACATACAAGTCCACCAGCAGTGGACCAATGTTCACATCTCACCACAGCCACTCCAACACTTGTTACTCTCTGATTTTGTGAATTGATAGAATTCTGGCTATCTTTGAGGGTGTTAGGTGGTATCTCACAGTTGTTCTAATTGGTATTTCTCTGATGGCTAATGATCAGGAACATTTTCTCATATTTACTGGGTATTCAGATTTCTGCCCTTGTGAAATTTCTGTTCAGGTCCTTTGCCCATCTCCTCAGTGGGTAATTAGGTGGTTTTTTTTTTTTTTTAACAATTTATTGGGGCTGATACAATTCTTTTCACAGTTCATACATATACATACATCAATTGTATAAAGCACATCTGTACAGTCTTTGCCCTAATCATTTTTTTCTCTTTTCTTCTTTTACATTTTATTAGGGACTCCAACAACTCTTACCACAATCCATACATATACATACATCAATTGTATAAAGCACATCCATACATTCCCTGCCCCAATCATTCTCAAGGCATTTGCTCTCCACTTAAGCCCCTTGCATCAGGTCCTCTTTTTTTCCCCCCCTCCCTCCCCTTTCCCCCCTCCCTCATATGCCCTTGGTAATTTATACCTCGTTATTTTGTCATATCTTGCCCTATTCGGGGTCTCCCTTCCCCCCTTCTCTGCTGTCCCTCTCCCAGGGAAGAGGTCACATGTGGCTCCTTGTAATCAGTTCCCCCTTTCCAACCCACTCACCCTCCACTCTCCCAGCATCGTCCCTCACGCCCTTGGTCCTGAAGGTATCATCCACCCTGGATTCCCTGTACCTCCAACCCTCATATGTACCAGTGTACAGCCTCTGTCCTATCCAGCCCTGCAAGGTAGAATTTGGATCATGGTAGTTGGGGGGAGGAAGCATCCAGGATCTGGGGGAAAGCTGTGTTCTTCATCGATACTACCTCACACCCTAATTAACCCATCTCCTCTCCTAAGCCCCTCTATGAGGGGATCTCCATTGGCCGACACTTGGGCCTTGGGTCTCCACTCTGCACTTCCCCCTTCATTTAATATAATATATATACACATACATATATACATATACACATATATACACATACATACACACACTTATATCTTTTTTTGCATGATGCCTTATATCTGGTCCCTTGGGCACCTCGTGATCGCACTGGCCGGTGTGCTTCTTCCATGTGGGCTTTTTTGCTTCTGAGCGAGATGGCCGCTTGTTCACCTTCAAGCCTTTAAGACCCCAGACACTATCTCTTTTGATAGCCGGGCACCATCAGCTTTCTTCACCACATTTGCTTGTGCACCCATTTGTCTTCAGCGATCCTATCATGGAGGTGTGCAGTCAATGATATGATTTTTTGTTTTGATGCCTGGTAACTGATCCCTTTGGGACCATTCGATCACACAGGCTGGTGTGTTCTTCCATGTGGACTTTGTTGCTTCTGAGCTAGATGGCCGCTTGTTTATCTTCAAGCCTTTAAGACCCCAGTCACTATCTCTTTTGATAGCCGGGCACCATCAGCTTTCTTCACCACATTTACTTGTTCACCCACTTTGGCTCCAGCCGTTGTGTCAGGAGAGTGAGCATCATAGAGTTCCAATTTAATAAAAGGGTTTTTTTTTTTAAGCAAGCAGAGTATTATAAATTTTAATAAGGCGTTTGTCTGATGTGTCATTACTAAAGATATTTTCCCAGTCTGTCAGCACTCTCATTACTCTCTTGCTGAATTCATTCGATGTACACAGGCATTTTATCTTCGGTATACCCCTCTTGCCAATTAGTGACTCAACTGTATTTGTGTCCTTACCTATATCCGATAGCCTAGATATTCCCTGCACCAAAGTTCTCAGGTTGGTCGCAATTCCCTCATTGATTGTCCTAATAGTTTGGGGTTTTACCACAAGGTCTGTGATCCACCTTGAGTTTAATCTTGTGCGCGGAGTGAGATAAAGGTCTTGCTTCATCTTTCTGCAGGTAGATATCCATTCTTTCCAGCACCACTTGTTGAAGAGGGCATCTGCTTCCCATTTGATATCTTTTGGTCCTTGTCAAAGATCAGTTGTCTGTATGCTGATGATTTTATTTCTCGGGTTTTAGTTCTTTTCCAATGTGTGTTAGGGTCTCGTCCAGCGAGACCCTCACGCGGTGACCTGGAGAGGCAACGAACCTGGATGGCAAAAAGACACAGAGACGTGGGGCAAGACAAGTGCTGATCAAGCCCGTTTATTTTGCCAAAACTCTGGGTATATATTCACAACAGAGAAGGAAGTGGGAGGCACATATTCCAATGAAGGACACTGTGTAACAACCGCACACTGTACAACAACTAATCAGCCACATGTTCCCAATAAGGTACAAAGGGTGCGCAACAGTACTCAAAGACGTCCGTGGCGACGTACGCATGCAAATCAAGGCTTACCGGGTGAACTTATCACGATGTTCCTAATATGGTATATCTGCAGTTCAATGGGTGTTCAGTACTTTGACTAATGGCAACAAGGTCAGTTATCGCAATTTCTCATGCTACTGAGCATGTAGTTTGGAATGTGGGGGCGAAGTTGGGCAGGAAACAAAGCCTTGCTGTTAGAAAGCGGCCAAGTTTCTCCTACGTGTCTGAGGCCAGAGTCTTAATGGCTATCGGCTCCCAACAAATGTGATAGGATTTTATCCTCTCCCCATACTTATTAAATGTATATTCTGACAAAGTAATCTGAGATGCTGGAATTTTTTTGAAGGAAAACGTGGCATCAGGTTTGGGAAAAAATCATATTAACAACCTTCCATATGCAAGTGACAAAACCTTGCTTGATTGAAGATTGGCTTGAAACATTTGCTGATAAAGGTCAAATACTGCAGCCTTCAGCATGGACTACAACTCATTATAAAGAAGACCAAACTCCTCATAAGTGGACTAATAAGTAATATAATGAGAAATCAATAATATATTGGTATTGTCAATAATTTCATCTGGCTGGCATGCACAATAAGTGCTCATGGAAGTGAGACATACTAGTGTTAGCCACTGATATGCCATCTTTTGACTGCTGGATGACCTGCTCCGTTCCCCTCTCATCTGGGAAAGTCCCACTAGAGAATAATTTTGGAATGCACTCATGTTCTCCAGATCAGAACATTGTAATTAATAATATTTTTGCTTTTAATGTTGTAACCAGTAGATTCCTATTTTTATGTTATTAAACAGAATGTTATAATCAGTGCTATACTGTGTAATGGTCACTAGCTTTAAAGAATAATAACATTAATATTGCTTTCTGCTTCTGTCCATGCTTGCATAAGTCCTAGACAAATGATAAATGAGTTTTTGCCTTTATAGATGGACTGAAATGTCTACTCGGGACTCCAATCAAAGAATCGCTTTTAAATTCTAGCAGTCCGGTTATAACCGAATAAAGACTCTTTTAAATTATCGTAACATTATAGTGGCTGTCATTCATTTCAAACCACAACAGAAGCAAAAGTCAAGAAATCAAGTGAACCATTGGATTGGATGAATCTGCTGCATAAGACTTCTTGAAAGTGTTGAATAAAAGGATGTTACCTTGAGGATCATAAGGTACACCTGCCAGAGATTTGTTATTTTCTGTTTCTTGTTTACCCCCTCAAACTCTTTTATTAGGACATAATCCAGACACATCATTCAATAGTTGTCATATCATGTGACTATCACAATCAGCTTCAAGCATTTTCTTCCTTCTTTTATTTGATATCAACTCCCCACTAGCTCCCACATTCCATGTTGTGCCTTCCAGGACCCCTAATGTAGTTATAGTTTCTACAGAGTCACCCACCCTGGGTTCTATATAGCAAAACTACATAGAAAAATATATAAAAGAGTCAAGATGGCTGCTAACTATAACAACAACAAGGACAAACTGCAATTCAAAAAGCAAAAACAGAAAGTATAGAAAAACAAGATTAAGATCAAAGAGTACTGAAAGGGAGAGCAAATAATGTTTTTAATTATTCAAGTCAGAGTTTTTATTTCAATCTACTATTATCATCTCTGATTGATAGCCAGGTTATTCCTATACCTTAATTATGGTCAGACAGAAATCACAGAGACTTATTGCATGTATAAATCCTGCAAATGTGTTTTGGTCTTTGACTGTCATCCATGGCCTTCTTAAAATCAGTGTTTAAAAACTTGTTAGGGCGTGGTCAAGGGTAATGCAACCAAGAGGAATTACTGAAACCCAAATGAAGACTGAGCATGATAGTCGGACAAGAGGAAAGTCAAAGGAAATAGAGGAAAGAGCTAGGAGGCAAAGGGCATTTATAGAGGTCTAAATAAAGGCATGTAAATATTTATATATACATTTATATATGATAATGGGGAAATACATCTCTGTGCATATATGTATAGGTTTAGTATTAAGGTAGCAGATGGACATTGGGTCTCCACTCAAATACTCCCTCAATGCAAGAATATTTTGTTCTATTAAACTAACATTCAATGATCCTCACCCTTTCGACACAATCACTGAACACAAAGCGGGTGAATAAGTGAATGTGATGAAGAAAGCTGATGGTGCACAGCTATCAAAAGATACAGCGGCTGGGGTCTTAAAGGCTTGAAGGTAAATAAGCAGCCATCTAGCTCAGAAGCAACAAAGCCCACATAGAAGAAGCACACCAGTCTGCGTGATCATGAGGTGCCGAATGGATCAGTTATCAGGCATCAAAGAATAAAAAAATCATATCATTCTGTGCTCACCTCCATGATATGATCACTGAAGACAAATGGGTGTATAAGCATATGTGGTAAAGAAAACTGATGGTGCCTGGCGATCAAAAGATATAGTGTCTGGGGTCATAAAGCTTGAAGGTAAACAAGCAGCCATCTAGCTCAGAAGCAACAAAGCCCACATAGAAGAAGCACACCAACCTGTGCGATCATGAGGTGTTGAAGGGGTCAGTTATCAGGCATCATCAGAACAAAAAAATCATATCACTGTGAATGCCGGGGGGAGAGGAGGAGTGCAGACTGGAGACCCAAAGCCCATTTGTAGGCCACTGGACAACCCCTTACATTGTCTCAGGGAGGAGATGAACCAGACAGGATGTCGTGCAGCAACAATGGAGCATAGTTCCTAAATGATCCCCAGACCCCCAAACACTCTATCATGATCCCAATTCTACCTTACATATCTGGCTAGAACAGAGGGTGTACACTGTTACAAATAGGAACTGGAAACACAGGGAATCCAGGGTAGATTATTCCCTTCAGGACCAGTGGTGTGAGTGGTGATACTGAGAGGGTGGAGGCAGGGTGGGTTGGGAAGGGGGAACCAATTATAAGGATCTACATATAACCTCCTCCTATGGGGACGGACAACAGAAACATGCGTGAAGAGAGACGTTGGACCGTGCAAAATATGACAAAATAGTGATTTCTAAATTATCAAGGGGTCATGAGGGAGTGGTGAGGGAGGGGATAAATGAGGGACTGATGCCAGGGGCTTGGGTGAAGAATTAATATTTTGAGAATACTGAGGGCAATGAATGTAAAAATGTGCTTTACACAATTGATGCACGTGTGGGTTTTGATAAGAGTTGTATGAGCCCCTAATAAAATGATTTTAAAAAGAGGCACAGACAATGGTTATTAGGAAAAAAATTGAGCTCTGATACCATTCTCTGCTGCAGAATTGGATGTTACTATTGACAATCCTTGGATCACATATGTTGATGTTATTCTTCCATGTGGGCTTAGTTGATGGTACACTTAGATCACTGCTTGTTTGAAAACAAGACTTAAGATTCGAGACACTATTGTTTCTGATAGATACCATCTAATTTCTTCACCACACTTTGCTGTAGCAACTACATCTTCTGTATTTCCTTCAAAAGGGAATTTTGTAAGAATTAACTGTTCTTAGAATGTAGCTTGGGTTAATTATGAGCTCCACATCCATCCCTTACTCTGTTTATTCTATTCACCTCTGGTTCACCTTAGAGACATCTTGTTATTTTATGGCAGATAACTTTATCAATCATCTCTTTGAAGCATAAGGTAATTTTGTTTATAGTGTCATTGATTCAGCCCAGGATAATATATTTAAAACACAATTAAGAAAAGGTAATTGAATAAATGTACAGCCTTAGTATTTTCAATTGCCTGTGAAAAGTGAATGTGAAAGTTGAACATTCTTCAATGCATACAAAGGAAGACTGAAGAAGAATCAACGTATTAGAATATAGTAAAGGCAAAAGAACATTAAAAGTACCATGGACTGCCAAAAGTTAAAACAAATGTGCCATTGAAGAAACATGGCTACAGTGCTCCTTAAAGGCAAAGATGGCGATATTTTGCTTATGTACTTTGCACATGTTATCAGGAGAGACCAGTCCCTAAAGAAAGACATCACATTGGGGAAATTAGGGCAAGTGAATGATAAAGAAATCTCCTCAATGAGATGGACTGATGCAGGAGCTGCAAAAAATGGGCTCAAACATGAGAACATTGTCAGAATGGCAAAGGACTGAGTCATGTCCCTTTTTGTTAGACACAGGTTTGCTATGAGCTAGAACTGACTCAGTGACACCTATGAAGAATCAACTACATTTGTGACAAATTATTGGTTTACCACATAAGCTCTTCCCTCTTGGACCATTATATAAATGTCAGAGTATATTCATAATCTATAGCAGAAATTAAACACTCGTCTTTGTGTTCTTTAATGACTTACATCTACCACACGGGACTAAGAAGACCTCTCTAGGACTTCCAATGCTCTAACTTTTAAAGGGAGGTGAGTTTTATCTTTCTCTGCTAGAGAGACCACATATTCAAACCTATCAGTTGATTGGTGGGGCTTGATGAGGTCATCCACTCCTGGAAAGATGGCCAGTCCAAAGAGGGACTTAGAAGTCCTAAGTGGGACTTCTACTCTTTTTCATAAGTTTGAAGAGGCACAGAGGGTATAAGCTTGAACTATGGAAAATGAGCTACACAGATAAATATCCACAATGACTGAACCAGATTTCATATATGAGCATCTGGGTGATAAAGTCATTTCTTAACCAATTGCTTAATTCACTCTCACCCTCCAACACATTCCTCACAATTTTTTATATTCTTTGAATCACAGTAAGGTGTGATGACTGAAACTTTGTGTATCATGGCTGAGTCAGGATTCTAAGGCATTGGTTCATGATGATGGAATCCGCCTGGTTGATAAGAGTTCATAGAATGCCATCTCTTTCATGATGAGACCTACTGTGAGCAGCCAATGAGGAGGAAGATAGCTTCCTTGTGGGTGTGGTCTTATCATTTAAAAGGATTCTCTGAATGGTCTTTAGCTTTGTTCTGGACCTGGACACTTCATCTGACCTGAAGGTTTGGGGACTTGAGACAAAATCCTGTAATTGTGTTTCTGGAAGTTGTCGGTCTCAATTTGCTTGAGAAAGAAGTCTGCCATCTTACCTCCCATCTTGCATTCATCAGCCACTGGATATACTTGATCTAGGATAAGAGTCAGGACAGGAATCTGAGCCTTGTCAGCCTCTGCAACTGTGAGGTGAAATATGCAGTAACATGAAAACTGTCTACATTAGTGGGTCTCACCCTGTGGATTGCCACCCCTTTGGGGGTAAAACGACACATTCACAGGGGTCGCCTGATTCATAACAGTAGTAAAATTATAGTTATAAAGTAGCAATGGAAATAATTGTATGGTTGGGGGAACTGTATTAAATGGTCATGGTATTAAGAAGATTGAGAACCACTGCTCTAAATGGTCCTGAGAAGCTAAGTTTGGAGGGGCCAAGAAGTTGAAGGCCTGGGTCCTTAAACTTGGCTCTCCTTGAGGCCATTGTGAATTGAGGTCACTCTATTTTGCATTATGAACATATGGATATAGTTGCTCTACTCAATATAAACAGAGTAACCAGATTAGGGTGTCCTGTTTACCCTCAATCTCTTTAACACCTCAATACCTATTCAGGGACTTGGTGTGTCTTACATCTTCTCTTTGTGTAATTCTTCATTATGTGTATCAACTTGCTGGGGTCGAGGTTATCTGTAGTGTGGCAGGCATGTAAGAATGTCAGTGTTGGAGCTGTGCTCCAGTGTGGACTTATTCCTCCATTTATCATGAGCTGGAGGCTTCAAAACCACCAGCTTCTGTGATTCAGAGAGATAACAGTCGGCTCCCCTAGAGACATACAGCAGTGTTTCCCAAGGTACATGATACTGCCCACTGAAGCAAAATGGAAATGTCCATTCAGTGTAAAAGTGATACCAATGTTTTTTAGAGGGGAGAAAGATGGGGCTTACTACTCCCATTAAGTATTGCAGTCTTGGATGATTACATAAGACTGGCTAGGTCTGTTGTGGGATACACTGTTTCTCTCTGGCTCCATACTCTTGAAGAGTTCCCGGAACCCACAATGGTTGGCCAGCTGAAGATGGAGCCCAGAATGGGCAAGGGGAAGGCCATCTTCTGAAACTACACTTGTGGCCAGTTCCTGGACCTCGTCTTTGCCAGCTATAGACTCATGCACACACAGCAGGTGGTGGACTTCATCAGAGGGAAGCACGCCCACTTCGGAACCTGCTCCTCCAAGGAGATGACAGTCCTGGAGGCCATAGACCTGCTGGACCAGCTGGTGGATGAGTCGGATCCGGATGTGGACGTCCCTACCTCCTTCCATGCCTTCCAGACTGTGGAGGGCATCCGGAGGGCACATCCCCACAAGGACTGGTTGTACCTGGTGGGGATGCTGCATAATCTGGGGAAGTTGCTGCCCCTGGCCAAGGAGCCCCAGTGGGCCGTAGTTAGAAACACCTATCCTGTGGGCTGCTGGCCCCAGGCCTCTGTGGTCTTCTGCGACTCAACTTTCCAGGACAATCCAGGCCTCAGGGATCCTCTATACAGCTCTGAGCTTGGGATGTACCAGCCTCACTGCAGCCTGGGGAATGTCCTCATGTACTGGGGCCATGATGAGTATATGTACCAAGTGATGAAGTTCAACAAATTTCCTCTAGTTCCACTCCTTCTATGCGTGGCACACCGGTGGTGACTACCGGCAGTTGTGTAGCCCTGAACATGCCGCCCCGGGTTCAGGAGTTCAACAAGTTTGAACTCTACATCAAATGCCCAGACCTGCCTGATGTGGACATACTGCACCCCTATTACCAGGGGCTCATTGGCAAGTACTTCCCCAGAGTCCTCAGTTGGTGACCATCCTGCATGCCCAAGACAACCTTGTGATCATGGAGACAGGCCTGGCCCACCCCACTTCCTTGATAGACCCCACCCACCTGACTGTGCTCAGGTTTGCATCAATAAAGACCTTAAAGTGTCAAAAAAAAGTACAATCTTGGAAACCCATAAGGGCAGTATACTCTGTCCTACATGGTTGCCATTCATCAGCATTGACAGTGACAATAAGCTATTTTTATACATCATTGGGGACTATAGGCTTTATTACAAAAGTTTTCAATTACCAGCAAGGGTGTAAGTTTTCTGTTTTTCTAAGAAGGGGCCTCAAACTAGGGACAAGAAGTGAAGAAACCAATGATATATAACCTTGAGTGACTTCGAGAGCAGTTAAAATTTATTCTACAGGATGGCAATGAGGGGAATAGGACTAAATGAAATGGGGCTTGATTTACTTCATTTTACATGACACAATGTGGCATCCTTGAATGGATCTAGTATGATGGGTCTCTTTTCAACAGTCAAGAGTGCCTGTATTTCTGGAGATCTTCATGAATCTTGGCATCCAAGTTTCACTGGGTCTAGAAGATTCCAAGGGCAGAGGTCTTGGTTTCCAAGAACATGCTTTGCTCCTGCCTGTTATTATATGAGGGTACTAGAATCCTATCTGTCTGCTGGCCTCTATTCTCATATTGTGTAGAAGAGAGAAATTAAGCTAGCAAGGGTGGATTGGGGTAAAGCTGTTGATGTCAGATGCATCCTGTAATCTTGGCCTCCAAATGGCCACATTATCATACCAAAGATAACTTCATCCTCATGAACCTAATCCAAAACAATCCCATATGCATCACAAACATGAATGTCTTAAAAATGACAGAAACACAGAAGCAGAGGTTATGAGTTAGGAAACATGGTAAAGAAGAAATGACATTAGCTACCTATGTGTGTGATGATTGCATCCCAAGGTCTATTAGGATGGCTGTGAGAAAAATGTACAGTCAGAAATATGGTGGTTGCTTATTGAATCAAATAATCAGATGGCTTACTACGCGGGATAGACAAATACAAGAGGAATGACTGTTCACTCATCAAATGGAAATGTTGAGAACTATATTGAACCACAATGCTCCCTGTGATGGAATATCTGTGCAAATACAAGAAAATCTTGCCAATACAGTGAAGAGTCAAATTTACCCACCAATCACTAATGAAGAAATTAAAGAATTCTTCCAACCACTTCAGTATGAAATTGACCTACCATGCAGTCAAGTAGCATAGATAATTATTGGTAAGTGGAATGAGAGATTAGGAAACAGAGGAAAGAAAAGCAGTTGGAAAACGGGGTCCTTCTGATAGAAATTTGGAAATCACATATACCTTTGTAAAAACCACAAATGGCTGCTATACATATAGGCTTATACCAATGTAATTCACTGAAGTAAAATCAAGTACGTCTGTGGAAAATGTTTTAGAGTACAAAAGATACCCCAGTCCCAAATATAAATTAAGGACAGCATTTACTCAGCCATAAGGACAAAAAGATGACACAAAACCACAGATACATAATGTGGATGAGGAATGCTATTAGCACAAAGTCATAAGAGCATTAAATATTCACAGTCAGGTTGTTACATCACTAAGACACAGAATACAGGAGACTTTCAAATTCATGAGTAACTGAAAGTTCATTAATCACAATAGAATGGGGGATTATAGAAGCCCAAAGAGGAGCAAAATGTCAACACATGCTTAGAAGATTAGCCCTTCCAAACAAGGCAGTCTGGGAAAGATGGCTAGGTTACAACTTTTGTGTATGCAACCTCGAGTACTGTACTATCTGTCAAGGACACACACTCAATCCGCTAAGGGACTGCTCTATAATGCCTTGACTGTATAGAGGGTAGAGGTAATCCACTCTCCAATGTACTCTACCTGAGGGCAAGATTATTTACTTCATTGTGACATTATCTCAAGGAATTCATTGATGTGAGTTTGTTTTTTTGTTGTTGACTTTGTATGTTATGTATACCCTGACCAAAGTGAAATTATAAAATGTAAGGCCAAACATAATAGAGATTTTGGAGGAGCTTGTTATCTTCAGTCAAAATGAAGCTGGGACCATGAAGCTGAAGACATGAGTCAAAGACATGAGAGCACAAATATAACCTTTGGTACATCACACATGAATGTCAAGACCATCTCACGTACAGATATGATTAATTGAACGCGAACAACAGGAAACTGGATCAGCTGTAAAATGGCATCAATAGCATTATGTATGAAGAAAGCAACATCATTCCCAAGACAGAAAAGAAAGAATGATCGAGGGGAACATCAAGGAGACTGATACCTACCACTGGTAGAAATGTAGGTAAAGCAAACGGAAGAAATGATGAAGGAAGAGCTGAACAGAACATTTTAAAGAGCAACTTAAGAAGACATTGAAGTATTGAACTGAAACACGTTACTCACGGGGAAAACCATCAAAGTTATCATAGTGAGAACAAGGAGAATTTCATTCAGTATATGTGGTAGAGAAAAGAGAGGTGGGAATAGGCTCACACCCCAAGAAAGCTTTGCCTGAAATAATCTAAAGAAAAATATTGGCAGAGCCATTTATAAACCGAATTGTTTGTGGCTTTCTTTCACCAGAGAACCTAAACATATAGTCATTTCTGCAAAGCTCTTTATTAATAGCTCTGTAATCAAGAGTGGATATTTTCATCCATCTGGTCAGAATTGAGGACAGGGGACTAAGCTCGCTCTCTTTAAATGTCTACAGGGGAACTCCCTTAAGTCTACCCTCCTTAAAATCTCTTCTTTTGGGGGTTGAGATGAAAGGGTTGGGGACTAAGCCTTAAACTTGCTCTTCAGACATGCGACTTTTGGCAGAAGTGTTGTGGCATCAAATAAATGATGAACACTATAATGCCTTGATAATTTAGAAGAGACTATTTGGTTATCACTGGACTGCTAGAATCTAAAAGTGACTCTTTGATTGCAGTTCTAAGTGGATATTTCAGTCAATCTTTAAAGGCAAAAGCTCATTTATCATTTGTTTAGGGCTTAAGCCAACATGGACAAAAGCAGAAAGTAAAACTAATGTTATTCTTCTTTAAAATGAGTGAGTCCTACGGGGTACAGGATTGATGATAACATCCTGGTTAATAAAATAAAAATAGCAATATCCTGGTTACAACATCAAATTCAACAATATTATTAATTACAATTTCCTGATCTCCAGAACATAAGAGTCCATTTTAAAATCAAACACTGGTGAGACTTTCTGAGATGGGAGGGTGAAGGATGAGGATCATTCATTCAAAAAGATGGCGTGATTGTGACTAGTGATAGTCTGTCTCAGAAGAACAGATAATAATTTTAAAATGTTTAAAATTCTGTTGTGAAATAATTCTTTATTGTGACTTAGGTGTGGATTTTGTTTGGGCCGGGTCCGAACCAAGGCAGCCACCTGTACCAGCTTCTCGAGAAGACAAATGACCTGGCTGAAATGGAAAGCATCTGCCTCCAGCAGTTCAAAAAGCTTACCTCCTGGGGCAGAGCACAGCCTCTTCTCCCCAGTGTTCCAGGAAGCAAGTTTTCTGAGAACAAGATTATTTACTCACAGACCCCATCCTGGCTCAAATCCTGCAGCTACAGCACTAAAACCTCCCTTCCCCTTATCAACGCATATGTCCTTGGCTTGGACCCTATTTAAGTCCCACTGCCTCACTACCAGGTGCTATTTCCCTGACCTAATATGTTGGGTCTCAGAACCTTCCCAAGGGCTCAAGATGCCTCCATCCCTTTCTCTGCTCTCCCTTCCCTCCTGGGAGTTCTTTCCCTGCCTCAGTAAAATCTTTCTCAACTTCACATTCCTGGCTAAATTCTATCTCTGTTCTGCACCTCTGTTAAACCTCTCATATTTATTCATCAGTTTCATATTCAGTAATTTAAGTTATTTTCCAAATCGGCAATTGCTTGTAACTATCCATAGCCTATAACCCCTCCTGAGATATTAATGTGCTACCATTAGCAGGAACGCAGGATGCTAAGGCAAGGGACTTCAAGGGGGTCAGCAAACACATGAGCAGCTGCATGCATGTATAAGTGTTCTTTCACAGAAATTATCATCGGGGTCCTTTTGGCTGGTTCATTGTAATGTTCCTCAAAGAAAGCAGATAAGGTAGGCCATACATACATTTTATTTTCAACCAATTATTATTTTTTTTGCCAAAGCTGAAATATCATGTGGAATGATTGTATCTTCTCAGACAATTCGAGGCATGTTGCATTTGGTCCTTGCAGGGATCAATTGAACTCATTCATGATGACAAACACATCAACCAAGTAAGCTATATCTGCAGTTCACTTTTATCACTGAAAGGTGCTTCGAACTACGGTCTTGCTATCTGATTGAGAAACGCTTTGAGTTCATTATGAAGCTCAAAAACACGTTTTAAAATTCTTCCTCTTGACTACCATCTCACTTCAGTGGGAAATAACAGACCATAACTTGGCGTATCTAACTTGTTACACAGTTGGGAAAACAGTCGACTGTTTAAAGTGCTCGTCATTACAAAATTGACAGAAATTATGACGCTTTTCATCACTTCTTGTAACTCTAGTGGCAGCATCTTCATTGCTAATATTTGCCAATGAATCATACAGTGAGTTCTGATGAATTCTGGTCACTCATTCAGTACCAAACGTTGAAATCCAGATCGACATACTAGCATAACTGGAGCCCCATCTGTGAAAACACCACAAACCTTTCCCCAAGAGATCGTATGTTCTTTCAGAAATGAACCAAATGTATCAAATACTTCAAGTGAAGCAGTTGTCATTTCAAGAGGTTTACAAAAAAGAAACACATCTTTAAAGTTGTCATTCATACACCTCACGTAAAAGAGTAACTGTGAACAGTTTGCAAGGTCTGTAGATTCATCAAGCTGGATACTAAATATTGGAATTGGAGCAGATCTAATTTCTTGGATTATCTGATCAAAAATATCAGCAGACATGTCAGCTATTCTCTGGGGACAGTGTCATTAGGTGAGGAAATTACACTCAATTTTGTAACAAATTCATTTCTGATCAGAACCCAACAATGACTTTGGCCGCTGGCAACAGTAAATTCTCAGCAATGGTGTGAGGTTTCATAGCTCTGGCGATTCTGAGTGCCACCAAATATGAAGATTCAACGGCTGCTACTTTTTCTTTGTGGTACTTGCTACCAATATCAAGTCTGGCTTTCTTGAGTCCATCAGCTTTGCTTATAAAATAGTTGGTATCCTTGCTGGCAAAGCTCCGATGCTTGTTATCAAAAAGGCATTTTAGTTTGTTTGGCTTCATGGATTTGGCTGATAGGACTTCACAACAAATACCATATTGCGGTTTCTCAATTCCTGCTGCAATGATTGAGGTAAAAACATACTGCAAAAAATCCCTACTATATTTTCTTAATGTTCTTTTCTACATGATCCATTGTCATGTAATGGTTTGCTAGCGAAAATAATATATAACAATAGTTTTAATAATACAAAAGATGATAGATGGCATAGTTCAGTCAATACAGTTCATTAAAGTTTCCTATGATTACGATTCTGTGTTGTTTTCTTTACATACCTGTTACCATCACAAGGGGGCAGTATTCACATCAACCACAGCTGAATATAAAAAGACCGATCAGCATCTAGATTAAGTTCCCATGGTACATATGTGTATATATTTGTAGTTGTTGGTGATTTTACATTTACCCAGTAATTATAATTCATGAAATGTTGTTTTACCTTCCATACTGCTGCTTTCAACACAGGCGATGCTTTTAACAGAGTAGCTGCTTTAAACACAGCAGCTGCTTTCTACAGAGTAACTGCTCTCTGCACAGTAGCTGCTCTCTATACATGTATGACTGATCCATATAAGTACATTATGGAGCCAAAACTGTCATATACACCTGTATTTGTACATGATGTATGTAATAGGGTTGGCATGATGATGTAATCACGCTGGGTACTGGTATGTAATCACGCCGGGTACTGGTGTATCTGCATGTGGGCAGTCCTGCCTGGAGACAGAGGAGCTGTCTCTTGGTTCCTAAGAACATTGGAAATATGTGTTTTCCAATGGTCTTAGACCACAACTGTGAAAGTGTCGTTTGATCCCCAAATAGGTCGTGTCCCACAGGTTGAGAACCACAGCTCTAGCATTATATAGGCTTCCTATTATTTATCACAGATGTAGACCAGAAATACATTCATGAATGTGAATTATATCTACAACCAAGTGCCCTATGGAGTTGAAAGCTGAAGCCATCTCCCCTGAGGAAGCATTAAGCAAGGACATTACCATCTAGGTTGCTCCTAAACCACTGATAACAGAGTGCACTCATGAAGGAGTAACTGTGGGGTTTCATTTTCCTATTGACAGTCACCTTAGGTAAGATAACATATGGGGATGGAGAGACTACTGTGGCAGCTCCAGAGCCCTCACCTTCTGGTTTACTTCCTCACAGGTGTGCATGTGCCTTCTGGTTTACTTCGTCACTGGTGTGCATGCCCAGATGCAGTTAGTGCAGTCTGGGCGTAGGGGGGAAGTTTGGAGATTGGCAAAGTTATCCTGTAAGACTTCTGGAAACACCTTCGCCAGCTACAGTATGAATAGAATTTGACAAGCTCCCATAAAAGAACGCCTTCCGTGGAAGGGCTGGATCAACACCTACACTGGGGAGTCAAAATATGTCCAGGGCTTTACACAGGGCTATGTCTTCTCCTTGAATGCCTCCATCAGCACAGCTCATCTACAGATTATCAGCCTGAAGCGTAAGGACACTGCCACCTATTCCTGTGTGAGACACACGCTGTGAAACCCACATCCTGAGAGCGTCAGGAAACCTGGGGATATGGCAGCTGTGCTCACTGAGGCAGTGACTTCGAATATTTCGCTGAATCCTTTATTTACCAGTAATGCACTTAGAAATGACAGACAATGAAAATTACTTCCTGAGATTGATCTTACTTTCCTGTGACATTAAATCACCCCTCAAGAGAGGAGTATAAAAGTACCTTGGTATGTAGCCTTTGTTCATATCCCTGTGTAAACACTGCCTTGCAGCACTAAGAACAATGCAGACTCTGTGAAGGGCTGATTCAACATCCCCAGAGACAATGACAAGAACACAGTTCATCTGCAAATGGAAGGTTAGAAAATAGAAGACAAGACCCTCTGTTACTCTGTGAGAACTTGAGAGGAAGTCAGTATGATCCCAGACACAAACTCCCTGCTGGGAGAGAGCTGGGCAGCAGGGGGCGCTCAGGACCCACAGATCACAGGACACACTCAGGGGCAGGTGCAGAGGGACTGTTTCAGGGCTGGTTTCCTGTTGTGGTCTGGGGATGCTTCTCCATCTCGCTGTTTCCCCCAAGGGATTTCGCTATTTTTATGACATAGGAATACAATATAAGAAGTATGTAAAATCAAACCTATTGCATGTGGGATGTATAATAATGGAATTGAGATCTCAACAGCAGAAAGTGCGGAGGGAGGAGCAAATTAAAATATTTTTTATTCGTATTATACATTACTTATTGATATGCTAAATTTGGCGGCAATTGCATTGTTCAAGTAATGTTTGATAATAGTTGTATTGATTGGATTTCCTTGAAGGCAGATATAATCCTTTCAAAGATTGTAATGTGTTTCGTGATGGGTTTAGTAAGATGCTTTCTGACAATGAATGCCATGCCATTCTCTTGACTGTGCTGTTCCCGGCATAGTAAATCCTATGATTTTATGATTCACATTGGCCAATACCAGTCATTCCATTTATGCTCACTAATGCCTAGGATACCAATCAATATCATGCATCTCATTTATTTTTGACCACTTCCAAATTCCCTAAATTTGTAGCATGCAAATTCCAAGTTCTGGTCCTTAGAAGACTTTCTCAGTTGTTTCTCTCTACCTCGAGTCATGCTCCATCAGTAAATGAAGATGCTGAGGGCTCCACTCGCAGAGGATTTACCCAAATCATGTCCTCATGGCCATCTCCACTCCAAGAAATCAGCCTCTCTTTGGTCACATTTTAGGGCCCTCGAACTTGAGTAGTTTAAAAAATTTCCTACTTTCTTTGCTTAGGCTGTCAGTATTCAACAATGCTTCAAAGGTTTGCATAAGATTTTAGCAGCTTCTTCCTCTGAAGAGGGGAGAGGGGTCCTGTATTGTCTGTTCTTAGTCTGGAAGCTTTGTTGAAATCTGCTCCTTTTGGATGACCCTGCTGGCATTACATATAACACTGACGTATATTCCAGCATGCCAGCAAAGCACAGGCCACCACATTATGATGAGCTACCAGACAGGTGGAGAGAATATAACATTATTTCTTCAGAATATATAAAATAAGTTCTAGCTAATATTTTAAATACAATAAATAAGTAACAGCATAATGCAACCAAATAGTGGAGTATTTCAATTCACCATTTTCAATTATGGACTTAACACTGAAATAGACAGCCATAGTCTCAGGACTTCCACAAGTCTACCCAACCAGGAAGCCTAGTCTTTTTATTTTTCTTTTCTTTGTGTGTGTGTGTGTCCACTTTTTTATCCCACTCTACCCCAAGACCTTCTAATGCTGTCTTTTCCAAACAAGTGAGTACTAATAGCAAGGAATCGTCTATTTCTTCTGGTCTTAGAATTCAGGAGACTCATATCCATGATTCATTACAGCATTGGATGAATGGTTTCCATGTGTCTTCAATGATCATCACTCTGGAAAGGGAGAGACAATTAGCTGCACCTCATGTGGTTTAAAGTCCCCAGTGACTACTCTCAAAATCCAGATGTAGGACATTGTCTTCGTGGGCTGTTATGGCAGCGGTTCTTTGTGTTTCCTGAACCTCAAAGCCTCCTCAGCGAGAGAAAAGTTAACACACTGATGGTTTTATTTAGTTTAGATCAGAGCATTTCAGAGAAACATTTAGGGACTAATTATGAAACTGCTGAAGGTGAAATATTCTCTTTATTAGATTTTTAACTTTTTTTCTGAACGGAGCTACAATGTCAGTGAGGCGGTAACAAGGGCCACGTTGACCATGAGTATTCAGAGTGATACACTCATCTTTGGCTTTAATCTGCACAGATTTGTCTGACACTCTGAGTAAAGCTGACATTCCCTGAGATTTTCCTCTCCTCAGGCAGCAGGAAGCGCAGGGCAGACCTGGGCGCTAGGACACACCTGAGAGTCTGTCAAAAGGTGACATTTGGGAGATCAGATTCTTCAAAGTCTTCACTAAGGAGACAGAGGTAATTTCTATCCTGGACATAATTCCCACAGACAATAAGGAGGGACTGTCTGTGAGGGCCCCAAGCTACTTGAGCTGCAGATTCACAATGGGTTTGAAACCATTACTCCCCGGGTGTGGATTGTCAGTGGAGAGCCACCGTTCAAAACTCTCCGTGGGTGGCTGCCAGTGTGTGTGTTGTGTTATGTGTGTGTTGTGTGATGTTAGTAGGATCAGGTTCTGTCCTTCCTAGCAGTGCCAAGACCCGCACCTCCCCTGCCTTGGGTTTCCAGGGTTATAAGGCTGGAGGAGTCTGACATGGAGGGCAAGGCAGAAATATGCAAAGTGGAAGACATCCATTTTAGACCCACAGGCCACCTCCACAGGGGAAGCCCCCTCATCACCCAGCTGGGGGCCACAGTGTGATTGCTTTCCATTTTCCTTGCAAGATGGGGACTTTCCCCCTAGATCACCTCACTGCTCTTCTCCCAAATCAGGATTGCCACAGGGTTTGAATGCAGGGGTGGTAGGTGGTGGTGGTGGTGGCGGTGGTGTGTGTGTGTGTGTGTGTGTGTGTGTGTGTGTGTGTGTGTGTAATCTCTGATCTCTGAATCCTATCTCCAGAGGTGTCTGTGCTCAGGTGCAGCTGGTGCAGTCTGGGGCAGAGGTGAAGAGACCTGGGGAGTCTTTGAGAATCTCCTGTAATATATATGAGTACAGCTTTACTGGAAGTTGGATCCACTGGATTAGGCAGCCACCTGGAAAGGGCTTGGAATGGATAGGAATGATTTATCCTAATAACGCTGACACCAAGTACAACCCATCTTTCCAAGGAAAAGTCACCATCTCCACAGACAACTCCATCAGCACCATGTCCCTGCAGTGGGGCAGCCTGAAGGACTCAGACACGGCCATGTATTACTGTGCAAGCCCACTCTGACTTCTGAATAACACTCTGGAGCAGCCCACTCTGACTTTTGAATAACAGCAGGGCTATAGAGCAGATTAGGTTAGCTTTCTTCATGAAATTCTGTGTTCAGCCCTTGCTGCCCTTGAAGAATGAGCGGGTGCGTTGTCGTAATAGGAAGATCCTCAGGTCAAATTTCCTGGCCTTTTTCTTACGAAAGACATTCCCAATATTGCTAGAAAATTTCCCCAATAAGTAGCCATGATATCCGTGTATATTCATTTGCTTCCTTTCTTACTTAACTCACCTGCCTGCATTCAACTTGATTTGGGAAACAGCTTTGTAGAAATCTCCAGGTGGAACCCTGGTGCTTTGACATGAGCAAAGTGCTCATGGGTCCCAACCTTTGACTGGTCAGTTACACTCATGAAAATGCTTGGTATAGTTTCCTGGGTAAAAGTGGCCTTACCAGGAGGAGACTCTGGAGCCTGCTGAGCTAGGGCGACTCAGTTCAGAAATGTCTATCTCCTTCCTTCCCATCTTTCTCCTGAAGGTGCTTGTTGTACCATGTGGTCAGTGTCAGAGAGAGGATAATTGGAATCGGATCAGGCAGCACCCAAGGAGAGGCCATGGTGTATGGAGATCTCCTACTATTGGTTAATGAGGTAGTGACCTTGACTCTTCCAAAAAGCAGTTCTCCCTACCTCTGACCTCTGAGGGCACTGAGGACACATTCGTGTGTTACAGTGCAGGTGGACACAGACAGGGAAGTCAGGGTGGCCCTCACATACACTATCCTGCAGGACAGCCTGGGTGCAGGGACCAGCAGGGGGCGCTCAGCACTAACAGCACAGGCCCAGGAGCAGGAGCAGGTGCAAGGCTGTGCTCAGATGCAGCTTTCTGCTTTGACTTCAGTTGCTTTTGTTCCCAACGCTCTCAAAGGTTCTGAGGGATCACTATTTACAACCGCAGGAAGTGTACTAGTGTCTCCTAAATTGTAACAAGAAACTCTCACCGCCATCCAGTTGATTGTGACCCAAAGTGATCTTCTCAGACAGGCTTGAACTACTCCTGTAAAAGGGTATTTGCATGGAAGTGGTCGTTCTTACGAAATTCTGTCTTGTGATCTTCAGGGTTTTTTCTTAGTTTCAACTTAATTTCTTGAAAATATAGAAAATGTGATGTTCACCATATGAATAAACTGGCAGTTGGATTCCCTGTCCCTTTGTGACACTGCAGCTTTCTGAAATGAGGGAGCCATTCTCAGGCCAGACAGACTATTGATAGATTTTCATGAAGATAATGTGGCCTTATTTTTTGTCTTAGCATGCACATAGATTGTTAGGATATATTTCTTCTATTGGTTATATTGATGGGCATTTCTCACCTAGAGAGATTCACAAGTGTGATAACTTTTATATTTATCGTGCATTTTGCATGAATGTTGTTTTTTTTACTCAGAAGATACCATAAGTATTTTTATTTCTTTATTTATTTTGCAATCTTCAATCTAGGATGGACAATTCTGTGTTTTCCACAGAAAGTGAGCACACTTTCTCTTAACAAACACCTTCATAATTACTTGTGTGATAGTCACACCATTCCTTATCTGTTGAAATCTATTACACCATTCCTTTTGTTTAAGAATAAATATAAATGTAATACAAGTGTATAGTGCACAAAAAAGCTGAAAATAATGAAGTAATTTTTAGGAAAGTCACAGAAAGCATGCTCATCCTTTATTACTGATTGTAGCTCAGACATGAGGTTAAAACTTCTCAGCCCCGGTAAGGAGGGTGATGGGGTTGAGAAGGGAAAACAGTTGCTTACAGTCCATCAAAAAATACTTACATGTTAATAAAATATTTTTTTAATTTTGATTTTTCCCTATATTTGCAGGTTATAAAATAGCAATCCCTGTGACTCAAATTTTAAGATCATGGATGGTATTTGAAAGGTGAGCCATTACCACCACCACCTGGTCCCTGTGCACACAAAAACTGACAAGCTGTGTCCACACAGATTACAGTCTAGAGAACTATCTGCGTCCAGTTCTAGTCAGTAGTAAATAGTGACCTTGAGTCAAAATGATCTCCACATACACAAAAACAATGTGTCACCATCTATATTAAGTTTAATGTTTCCTCCAATTTTTGAAGTAAAGTTAACTATGACAATGGCAACTACCTAATAAGAAGTGTTCTGAATTAATATTGGCGGTGACTTCATTCACACTTTACACAGAATGGACTATATGCCAAACAAGTAATTCACAAAGTAGGTCTAGAGAGACTGACCTAGGTGTGCCTGGAGGTGTTGGGTCCAAGAGCAAGGAACTTCCCAGTCATTCTCAAGTAGGATGCAGTCTGGATTCTCCCTAAATAATATTACTCTCATGCCTCTTTTCAGGTGCTCAGGATTCTGAATTCTAGTCTTAGTCAAATGTTTTGGATCATGACACATTTGCTCTTTATGATACTGCTTATGTATCATAAGTAATCTTCATTTTGCCTTTAAAACTTGACAGATTGTACTCAGGCATCTCCCTTCAGCTATTACTTTCATTGTATTTTGAAATAAACGAATTGTTCTTTATGTTTGCTTTATTCACTGCTCCACTGACTTACTTTCTATTAGAATGCGAGCATCTCTTTAGTCTTCTCATTCTTTGTTTGCAGATCTATAGCAATGTGTTAAAAAAAAGTTGATTGTGTGACTGACTCAAAAAATATTCAGTTCAGTTTTCAATATAAAATGAAACATGAAAACCTTCAAAAAGTTAAATTAAATTTGAGATGTCACAATGCTACACAGACTAAAAACTAACTGCTCAGAAAGGACATGATCATATGGGATTGATGTATTCAGATAAATGAGAATTTCATCTTATTTACTCTTTCTGTGAGGTAGAAACATTTATTACCCTTGGTCTCAGAGCTAAGTCTTATGAGGATTTATGTTATCCTGGCAAGAGTTACACCATATTAATGTTTGCTATTTTTTTTCCTCCTCAGAGGGGCAGATTCTTCCCTTTCTAAATCATAATCCACATTTGTTATGCTGGGAATTTGCATGGTGTTGAAGTGAGAAAACAGGGAGTTTTCTGTGTGATCTTCTGATTGAGTCTGAACATCTTATAGGACCTGGGTAGTGGGGCTCTGACCTTCATGCCTGTGCTATAGTTGATATATTCCCTGGTCCATGTTCCTTTCCTTATCAGCAGTATCCACATTCTTTAACTTTGAACTGTTTATCCCTGTTGACTATGCCTCTCACTCTCCTCCCCTACTTAAGTGTCATGGGTAAGATGTGAGATATGGATGTGTGTTTGATAGGGGAAATATTTCACCTCCAGTTATGAAAAGTTAATAAAAACGACCTTCCTGTGGTGAGAAATCTTTCAGCTTGAGAATGGTCTTCCTCTCCAGGGCCAGAAACAAGAGAACTTGTTTTGAATGTTCACTCAAAAATCTGGAGGGGTTTTACAGTTAATGTCCATAGAACATGGGGCTCCACTAATGGCCGGCCCCAATGGTTTCTCAGTCACAGTAATCAATACTCAGCCTCTAGAAATTGATCACATTTTAATTTACATATATATTTTTCAAATAAATGGTTTCAGTGGTTTCTGATCCAGGTAAGCAGATTTCTGCTGTGGCTCTCTGAATGTCCCTCTCTCTAGATTTTGGTTGGCATTTTGATATGTCCGTCCATGTCAGTTCTCTGATGCGTGCATGCAGGGACTCCCAGCACCAGTGCATCCAGGTCTCACATTGCAGAATAAGGAACTCATGCCTGACTCAGAGGAGGATGAGACAGGCCAAGACAGAGAGCGCAGGGATCCACAGTGGAAATGGAGTTGCAAGGGTTCACAGAGGACACAAAATGGGTAGATAGGCACAGAGTTGTGGTAATCTTCATGTAAATAGATGTTATAGGGGGATGTGTGCAAAGGATGCCTCATGGCCCAACATCAAGAAAACTGATCTATATTTTATCACCCCTTCTGCTCTGTAACCAGATTCTTCTTGCTGAAACCGGAAAAACCAATGTCCTGGCCTTTTAAATGAAGAACATTCAAAGGTTAGTGTGTTCTCATGAGCCCTAAGCTCTTGGATAGTTATAGGACCATTCATAAACAGAAGTATTTTTATGAACATGTGTGCTCTACTCTTGATATTTTCCCAAATTTGCAGTGATATATCCTGATCTTATGGTTTCTCTCTCTCTCTCTCTCTCCTTCCCTCCCTCCCTCCCTCTCTCTCTCTCCCTCTCTCTCTCTCTTTCTCTCCCTCTCTCTTTTACAGCACTGATATTATTTTTAATTTAAGTCTACAACTTTGGTTAATCCTGTTAATGTCACTTTAATATATATTGTAAACTAATTGAATTTATGTATGGAATACTATTAGACTTATGGTGATAAAGATAATATTTTCCTATATTTTAAATATTGTATTCCTTTGATTTGGATGTTTTTAAGCATTTACAGACTTTTATATTATAAAATTGGTTGCTTTTTCAATTTTTTCCATTGTGCTTTGTGGACTGGTTTTTATGTGAGTAGTAGAAATTAGCAAATTTTATGCCTTTAAAGTGATGTTTTTGTTTCAATTCTTTTAAACGAGTAAGAGAATATGCCTTGGAAGTTATAGGTGGCTATTTATGAAAACACACTCATTAGTGTAAGAGGGAGAATGATACAGTAACATGAGTAAGACAACCCCCCACCCCTCAGTAAATCACTAAACCTCATCACAACCAAGAGGAATGGTCCTGGTGCAGTTACATAATTTCATGTTAACTTGATAAATAAACATAGGGGTGGAGTCTAGCCTGTCAGCCAGGTCATGGTCTGAAGATGCTTGCTTATGGTTGTGACCTTCTCATGAGGCTTCAGGAATTTCCTCTCTTTCTCCTGGGTGGCAGGCCACACACTCTCTCGGCTTCACCTTCCTGTTGAGGAGACACACTTAGAGAGCTGGCAGAACCACAGGGAGACTTGCACCAGGCCTGAGATACTTCAGTACTACTGGATCCACAAGACTTTTCACCAACATGCCTGTGAGCGTCCTACATTTGGCATCTTTGCTGCGTAAGTCTGAAAAGAAATTTATGGACTAGGATCAAACCTATGGGCTAATATGGATTTGATCTGGACTGCACTGGGATGTTTTCTCAAAATATAATTGCTCTTTGATATGAAGCTCTTTCTTACACACATATGAGTGTCAGGATTTGTTTCTCCCAGACGAACACAGCCCCCTTGAATGGTCAAAATTACTTCTTGAAAAGTTTATTTTGTCACACCTCACCTATGAAGTCAGTGAAATTATAAGAGTCATGTGTAAGTGGGTAAATCTGTACCAGCCATGACTAGCTGTCAGCTCACTTGGTGAGATGCGCCTACCATTAGGCATCAGGAGTCCAGGATACACTCGAGATCTGCAGCTGCACTATTCTCCGTGTGATTAGAGCATGCTTCTCCACCTTTCATTCCGTTCCTCATGTCGTGGTGACCCCCCACCCAACCATAAAATGATTTTCGTTGCTACTGCATAGCTGTAATTTTGCTAGTTATGAATCAGGTGACCCCTGTGAAAGGGTCGTTTGGCCCCCAAAGGGGGCGCAACCCACAGATTGAGAACCCCTGCTCTAGAGTTATCTAGGTTTCCTATTATTTATTCCTAATGTAGAGCAGAACTACGTTCATGAATGTGATACTCATGCACACATAAATGTCTTAGAGAGTTGAAAGCTGAAGCCATCACCCCTCATTCAGCAATAAGCAAGGACATTGCCATATAGGTTGCACCTGACCCACTGACAACAAAGTGCACTCATCAAGGGGTGACTATGCGGCTTCATTTTCCTATTGGCAGCCGCCCTGGGTAAGATCAGACATGGGGCTGGAGAGAAGACTGTGGCAGCTCCAGAGCCCTCACCTTCTGGTTTACTTCCTCACAGGTGTGCATGCCCAGATGCAGTTAGTGCAGTCTGAGGCCAAGGTGCAGAAGCCAGGAGAGTAGGTGAAGGTGTCCTGCAGGACTTCCGGATACACCTTCTCCAGCTATGGTATGAATCAGGTGTGACAAGCACCAGGATAAAGCCTTTAGTGGATGGGCTGGATCAACACCCACGCTGGGAAGTCAACATATGTCCAGGGCTTCACACAGGGCTATGTCTTCTTGGATGGCTCAGTCAGCACAGCTTAGCTACAGATTGGCAGCCTGAAGTCCGAGGACACCGCATTGATTCCTGTGTGCGACACACGCTGTGAAAACTCACATCCTGATACTGTCAGAAAACCTGGGGGGTGGGTGAAAGCTGTGCTCAGAATATTGACCTGAATCCTTATTTACCGGTTTTGCACTTAGTGATGAGAAACCAAGACAATAACTTCCTGTGAAATGAATAAAACTTTCCTGTGAAATAAAATCATCCCCTCAAGAGGGGAGGTTAAATTACCTTGGTATGTAGTCTTTGTGTGTAAGTACTTCCATCATCATCTGCAGAGACAGTGACAAGAACACAGTTATCCGCAAACGGACAGTTACAAAACAGAATACATGGCTGTCTATTACTCTGTGAGAAAGAGAGTGAGAGGAAGTCAATGTGATCCCCAACACAAAACTCCCTGCTGGGAAAGAGTTAAGCTGCAGGGGCGCTCAGGTTCCACAGATCACAGGATACGCCCTGAAGCAGGTGCAGATGGACAGTTTCAGGACTGGTTCCGGTTGGGGTCTGGGGACACTTCTCCATGTCACTGTTTTCCCCAAGGAATTTCTCTAATTGTATGGCTCCTGGTCTACCATTGATATCTATGAAGCAAAAAGTTGTAACAGGAGAAACTATTGCCCCATGCAAAGAACCAGTGTTTGATGAACCTTAGGAAATCAGGGATACATTTCCAAACTCATCGAGGGCACCTGGAGGCACTTGATGGTGAAAACAGTGAAGCACTGGAATACTAGTTGAAAGCTAGAAAACTGTTCTGTTGACCTGCTTCGGAAATAGCAGACTCGCTGTAGAGATCTCATTGTTTTACTCCAACTAGCACACTCTTGGAGTTACTGGCGGGAGTCAATAATGTCTAGTTAAGGGTCTGTAAGAGGTCAGAAAAGACTGACATTCACATCTGACCCTCTTCCCTTGAACACAGATGGGTCGTTGCTGGAGTCAACTATGACCTGGCATCCCTTTTTATCCTAGTCGGTTTTCTTTCTAGTTCAGCTGTGTTATCTTGTTTACGTTTGTTACACACTTTATGGTTCATGCTCTCAATGTAGACACATTCAAATTATCAAGACATCTGTACACATACACACACACACACACAAATACTGTATGCTACTCTGAGTTGTTCCAGTTCAAACAGCACGGTATATTGTTTGTTTCAGTTTGTACTATTGTTGTTAGATGCCATCAAGTGGCGTCTGTGCATCAGAACAATGTACTGCCTGGACCTGGGCCATCTTCACCATCTGTGTTTGAGTCTGTTGTGGCAGCTACTGTGTCAATCCATCCCACTGGGGGCCTTATATTTCTTCACCACCGTATAGTTCACCAGTCATATGACATTCTCCAGGGACTGTTCGCTCTTGATCACATGTCCAAAGTACCGTATATACTTGAGTACCAGCCAAGCTTTACAGCACATTTTCAATGCAGTTTTTGTGGTAAAATTAGGTGCATCCATGAATATTCGGGTCGGATTATACTCGAGTATATACATGGTACATTGGATGATGTCCTGCCATGCTCACCTCTACAGAGAATTCTGGCTGCACTAGTTCCAACACCAGTATGATTGTTTTTTCTTGGAATCTACTAGGTATTAAGTATTCATCACCATAATCATAATTCAAAGGTATCAAATATTTTCAGTTTTAATAATTTAAGGACAAGCAAAGACTTTTGCAGGTGTATATCATTTAAAATACTATGGCTGTGTCAGGTGCACATTATTCCTAAAGGTGACATCTTCATAATTTACACTGTAAAGATATCTTTTACAGTAGATTTACCAAATGCAATGTGCTTTCTAATTAAATTCCTTGTGGGCCACAGTAAAATCAAATATTGAAGGACTTCATGGTTTGCTTTCTAGTGGCTGCATGAGTACACATATAAGTCACTGGAAATTCTAGTGTGGGAGGTGTTCTTTACCTCATTTGTTTTATTCATTCAATCATTTACTTATATGAAAGGCCTCGGAAATACTGATTTTTACACTTCACATTATAAATCAAAACTATGTTGTGTTTTGTTATTCGTTAAAGTTGTCCAACATTTTGTTGTGTTGAGAACATTTGATTCCATTTCTCATTGGGCGTTTTCATTTATATAATTTTCAATTATATTGTACATGTGCAATGATTTCATATTTTGAGCCTTATAGCCATAGAAAAGGAATTTGTAAGGCAGAGAGCATGGTGCTGTGTGCACTTATGTTGCCTTTAGGTTTACAGTCTTTGGTCGCCTTAGAGTTATGTATGTTAGCATGGTGTCCCTGCCAACTTCAGAGAGTTGTCTCATACATTTTTAATAATATCATTTTTAATTTGATTTCTATTGTAAGATCCCTAAGCTTTTATTTTTATATTTCCAAAGCTAAGGCTGACTCATTATGTTGTGAAATTTTCAGTGATTTTATGAATCAAAATGTCATATTTATGCTATGGTGGTAACAAGTAGAAAGATTTTGGTACTGCAAAAAAGTGCCTATGCCTCCCCGATTGAACACCATATTTCCTAATTACTGACAGTCACTGATCGGTTTGTCATACCTGTATAGGATTCTCTTTTTAACAATTTTATTTCAAAGCCATATGATAAATTCTGTTTTTTAAGGTCTACTTCAAGTTAAGATTTATCTAAACATTTCCATGGGTTGAAAGCTCTTTAAAATAACATTATTTGTATTTATTGTATCACAGACTGTTTATTTATTTATATGCTGAAGGCCACGCTGGTCATTTCAAGCTGGGTTCACTGTGTATAGAGCTGCTATAATTCATTAGTGCACGGTTTCAGGGGGACATGTATTTTCAACTCATCGAGGCAACCACCTGGGAGCATGTTTCAGGATAAAATGGTAAAGCAATGAGAGGCTTTGTAAGAAACTGTCTGATTGTCTCTCAAAGTAGCTGAACCACTTTACATTCCAGCAATTGAGTCACGAGAATCCCTTGTCCTGTGCTCACTTGCGAGAAAATGACTTTGTAAGGTTTGGAGATGGAAAACATTTTATTTATTAGGTCAGTAAAATCATCTTCTTGTTTCATTTTGAATTTTCCAAAATGAAATTATTTGAATTTGAGTAATATGCCCATGTATTTATTTTTAGTTAAATTCTTCTTGGTTTGCATATTTGATCAGATATTCTGGATATTTTATTTTTATTTTTAAAACGTATTTACATAAAAATAATTTGCCATATTAAATTAAAGTTAATTGACATAGATTCTGCAAACCTTTACCAAGTATGTTGCATGCTTTTCATTCTCTTTTAAGGGACTTTTTTCGCCACAGTTAGAATTTTTTAAATCTTGATCTACCCTCGTGATCAATCTTTTATTATGTGTCCATGTTCTCATTGTGATGTATCTAAAAAAAACCCTCTCATTACCAAGTGTAAACTCATTCATATTTTCTAATTTTATAGTCTTATTTACATTTTGGTCAGTAGTCCATATTATTTTATTAGTATTATTGCTATTGTTATTATAGATGCTGTGAGGTATGTGCAGGACCTCATATTGTTGTTGGACTGGAAAGGGTGTAGGGCAGGCTGTCATAAGCAGAGACCAGGTTGATTTGAGACATTCTAGGTTTATTCCTGCTAGGGCTTACAGAAGGAAACGCCCAGTGGACTGCTTCACAAATCCAGTGAGAATCAAACAAGTTATAGACCCCAAACTTCCTTTCAGGTTGCAGTGGGGGTTGGTTTACAAGTTTACAGTCATCAGAGGATAAAACGGAGCAAAGTTCACAGAAAGAATTTACATTTCCCCAAGGGATTACGACAGCATCAATTTCTGTCTTCATTACTCCAGGGACTGTCACACCATTACCCTCTAAGGTTTCAGTCTCCTTGCTCCTCTAAATGGTCATGCTTCCCCTTCCTGAATTAGGAGTATCTGGAATAATGAACAGGCTTTTAACTAAGTTTAAAAGGAATTTAATGGAGGGGAAGGAGCTGTTATGTTCTTGATCCCTTTTAACAAACTAAATCTCAACCAATTATGATACATTTTCACTGTTGATTAACAACATGCTACCACTTCCCCTTTCCTATATCAAGAGGGATTTAATTGCTCCAACTGTTCCATTCAGGAGAAGATGTGGAAGAGTGCATATGCTCATTGTGCCTCATTTTGTACCCAAACCATTATACCACAATTGCATTGAGTTCAGTGTGTATTTAGTGATAATAATGTCAACCCAGGTATTCTGTCATGACCTTACTAAGAAATTAATCCTGCTTTTAAAACACAGAACCTGTAATTCATTTTCTGATAAAGTGATATTATGCCTTTTATTATTCACCTCTATGTCATTTTAATGCTCTCCCTGGTAATTAACATATCTAAAGTGCACAAGTGAATTTGTATAGCTCAATGCATTTTAGCTCTGTATACACATAAGCTTTCTACTCCTATGAAGTGTTACAGTCTTGGAAACTCACAGGGGCAGTTCCACCTTGTCCCATTGACTCAATGACAGAGAGTTATTTTTTTGTAAGCATGTATACAGTTCAGTACACACGGTCCCCATGCGTGTTTGACCACTCTCCACAACCTTACCCCATCCTGATTATCTTCATCTGATAATGATATTAACCAAGCTCAGGGTGGAGTTACCTCACCTTACCACCTGTGGCAATGACCAGGTCACAACCCATGGGTGGATGATCTACATGAGCACCCCTAGCTGGCCACACCGGGGGATCCTTCTTCTTACTTGTGAACTTTTGAGCAGAAGGAAGAACATTAACAAGGGTAGAAAATCGAATTAACCCAGAATTCTATTGAAGTTGAAGATGTTTGCTAATTTTCAAACACAACCTGTGAGTGGAACTCAGAGTGAGCCCAACACAAAGTTCCCATGCAGACAGGGCAAGTCTGGAGGGTGTTTAGGATGCTTGAAGTATAGGAACCCACCTAACCGAGGGTGCAGATGCAAGATCACTATTATTGTTCATTGAAACAGGGTTATTCTCACATAGCGGGGATTAACATAGAGCAGTGATTCCATTCCTATTTATTCCTTGAGTTTTCATAACTTGTAATCAATGATATTGCATTCCATTTTATTAATTAAGGTACCGTGCTTTCTCAAGCAAAACAATATTCTGGTTGTTAGTTTTCATTAAATCGGTTGTGAATAATAGTCTCTCTGTACAATACACTGAAACAGCGGTTTGTCCAGCACCATCCTCATAGTCTTTCCCATGTGTGAGAGCATTGTTATAATCACAGTCAATCCATCTTGATGGCCCTGTCCTTTCCCAATATTAGTGCCTCCTGATAATATATCCAAAGTTTGTGTGACAAACTTGTCATCTTAACTTCCAATGAGAATTCCGGATGTGCTGCTTCTGAGACAGGCTTTTTTTAAATGATAGAAAATGAACTCTGATCATATGAGAAGGCTGCTTTGTAAAAAGAGGGACACACCTTGCTCCCTCCCCTGCTCCCTTCAGAAATATACTATTTAACATGCTCATTGTTGTATGAATCTTACCATACAGATTGGCGACACTTTTGAAGACATTGGAGTCTATGGTATTCTGTTTAGCATGCTAATCCAGAGACCAGAAATATGGGTTTATTTACAAGTTCAGCCCCTTTGCATGCCTGGGAATACTTAACAGTCTGACTTTAGGCGAACACAAGGGGGTGATGATTCTGCTAGCATATACATATAACTTATATTAGGTTCGTTTAAATAATAAAATTAAAAACCATGAAAGGAAGGTCATCAGATGCCCCAATACTCTCAATATATCTTCAATTATTTTTTTTCATTCATCTACATTCCTTGTATGAATATACGGTATTATACTGTGCCAGAATTTTGTATGGATTTTTGTAAGTATAAGTTTTCCAAGATGTTGTCTCCTGGGTATTATGTGTGTTGTAGTTGTTGTTTTATTGTTAGGTGCTGTTCATTCAGGTCCAACTCATAACAATCATAGACACAAAAGAACAAAACACTGCCCAATTATGTGTCATCCTCAATATAATTCTTAAGTTTGACCCCATTATTACAGCCACTATGTCAGGCCATCTCAACGAGGGCCTTACTTTTTATCACTGTCCTCTACTTTGCCAAGTATGATATGTTATCTCACTCCCTTTTCCAAGGACTGGGTTCTCTTGATATCATGTGCAAAGGGAGTGAGGTAACATATCGCCATCCTTGTTTCTAAGGAGCATTCTTGATTCATTCTTCCAAGAAAGATTTATTGGTTTCTTTGGCCAAATCAAAAGCAAACTCACTGCCATCATGTTAATGCTGACTCATAGCAAGTCCCTGTGGGTCCCTGTGGATATCCAAGACTGTAACTCTTTATAGGAGTAGAAAGTCCAGTCTTTCTCTTAAGGAGCCATTGCTGGTGGTGCAGGCGCACTGGTTAAGCATTAGGCTAAGATCACATGGTCGGTTCCTTTGACAGACCATGGTAATGCCAATATTCCTTGACAGCACCACAATTCAAATGCAATGTTTATAAATCCTATTTAGTCAACGTTCAATTTTCATATGCACATGAAGCAATTGAAAATACCAAATACCATCATCTGAGTTATTCTTGGTATGATGATACCTAGCAGTAAATTTGTTTTTGGCAAAGACATGTTTACCAAATATAGTAATATTTTTGGTCATTTGGAGGTTGTGTGACAACAATGGTATATTCACATGTGTAAATATAGACTAATGTAGGTGTCATGAATCAGAAGAGTTATGGCCTGGTTTGTAGTGAATATTTTAATTTATTATCTATTTATATACCTATTTATCCTCCTGTGGGTCCTACATGGTTTGTCTATCTCTCCCTCTCTTTGGATATCTCTATCTATCTATCACTGGAAATAAGAGTCCTTGATCTGTGGCTGCATAACGCTCCCTGAACAGAATGTATCCGGGTGAAACAAAGAGCTCAGGGAGAGGAAGTTATCATAAGGGCACTGCCAGCATCATTGTTTGAGTGAGAGGAGCAGGCCTAGGGACCTCACTTTATCCTGTAGGCCTTTATGTACAAATGCACTTCCCACATGCAAATACCTCTTAGGCAGCCAGATGAAACCACAGCATGAACACACTTAAATTCTGACTCCTTCTCACCATGGTGCGTGTTCCCTGGGTATCATGGATCTTATGGACATGAAGGTCAATCATGTGTGGTTTCTCCTATTTATCGTGGCAACTCCGGAAGGTGAGTGCTTCAGGGACTCATACATGAAGTCTGGGGATGCAGCATCTGACACATGACTCACTGGGATTCTCTTTATCCCCAGGTGTCCTGGCCCAGGTGCAGCTACAAGAGTCAGGCCCTGGACTTGTGAAGCCCTCACAGACCCTGTCTCTCACCTCTGTTGTCTCTGGATTTTCCTTAACAAGCAATGCAGTGAACTGGATCCGCCAGGCTCCAGGAAAGGGACTGGAGTGGGTCGGTGATATATGGAGTGGTGGGAGCACACACTATAATCCAGCTCTCCAGTCCCGAGTCAGCATCACCAGGGAAACCTCCAAAGGCCATGTTTATTTAAAACTGAGCTCCGTGGATCCTGAGGAAACAGCCATGTATTACTGTGCTAGAGACACAGTGATGGGAAGTCAGTGTGAGCCCAGACACAAACCTCCTTGCAACAGGCCATGGTTTCTGCAGATGCAGGCAAATGAAGTGTTTTTCTCAGGATGCTTTCCTCTCAGAAGCTGTGGTTTCCCCACCTTGTCAGCACCTCTCTTGGAATCCCCATGCACAGTGATTCTAGGGAACCTTCATATATCTGGACATGCCTTCTCTTCATTGGAATGGGCTTTGTCTATCTTTGAACATCTATCCAAAATCAGAGTGCACAGTAATATGGCTTGATGATATCTATTTTCAATTGACTGTATTAACCAGTATCATTTATTATCAAAGCTAAAAATATTCCAAATATCAAAACTCATTATTCCTCTGTGGGTTTCTGAGACTGGAACTGTTACAGGAGTAAAAAGCCCCTTCTTTCTTCTGTGGTGCAGCTGGTGGTTTCTAACTGCTGTCATGCAGCCCTCATCCCAAAGCATAACCACTCCATCACCAGTGATCCTTGTGGAAATATTAATGCAGGAAAATATTCTCATGTGAATCCAGATTTTTCTCCAAGCCATCAGATAGCTGGCCAATGTATCATTCCAGGGAGTGCTCACGAATACACATTTACGTAACAATCTTAACTTAGAACTAGATACTCTTGCCCATGTTGGTATTGTTTGGTACCCTTGAGTTGGTTTCAACTCCCAGAGAGCCTATGTACCACAGGATGAAATACTGCCCAGAAGTGCACTATCCTCACAGTCATTCCTCTGTTGCACCCATCATTGCAGCCTGAGTGACAATCCACTTCCTTGAAAGTCTCTCCCTTGTTCATTGTCATTCTGCTTTACCAAGCACAAGACCATTCTCTGGGTACCAGGTCCTCATGATGACATCCCGCAATAAGTGAGATAAAGTCTTACGTGAATGCAAGAAATATTCAAGATGTGCTTAATCCAAGACAGACCTGCTTGTGCTTTAGGCAGCCCGTGATATATTTAATATTATTCTCTAATACCATTACCCAAACGAACCAATTCTTGGATATTGCTAATAGGGTGTTTGGCCATTATTGGAGTCACTCTTAGTTTCCACAACCACGGAAGGTGTTTCTGGTATTACAGACAGTGCCCTGGGTTGCTATTAAAATTTCACATCCAGGATTACTTTGAGTCTCTAACAGCCATCCTGTGCCCTAACCTTGGATGCTTACAGCTCTATAAATAGGTGACAAGACTTTTACTACCAATAATTAGCCAAGACACAGAGAACTTCAACATAAGAACGCTGATAAAAACAGTGTATTATGATATACATTTCCTTTTGCTAGGTGTGTTTCCCTCATAAAACATAAACCCTAACCCCTTGCACTGTCATTCCACCTGGGAAGAATGCCATGTGTTATTTATTCATTTTTGATGGTGTTAAGTGATTCAGTTCTCGGTGATTCAATGGAGAACAGAACTAAATAATACCTAGTTCAGCCACATAATCACCATTAATATTTTGAGCTCCTTATTACAGCCACTGAGTCAATACATCTCATGATGTGCCTCCTTCGTCACTGATTCCCCTGCTTTATCGTGGATGAAGTCTTTCTCAAGGGACTGGTGTCATGATAGCATGTCCGAAGTACAGGAAACAAGATCTCACTGTCCTTAATTCTGAGGGACTCTCTGCCTCTACTCCCTTCACAACAGATCTGTGTGTTTTATTGTCAGCCCACCCAGGCACTTTCAACATTCTTTGCAAGCACCATAAGTCAAAAGCCACCATTGTTTTCTATGGCCCTTATTATTCTTATTCCAGAGTTTATATTCATATAATAATATGGAAAACATCATGATGTGGGTTCTCAACGTTATATTAAAAAAACCTGTCATGTACGACTCTTGGTGTAGAAATAGAAAGAGACGTGATGCTGTGGCGGAAAAAGTATTATGTTGCTCAACACAAGATCCGGGATTCAATCCAGGCAATGGTTCCTCCTGAGTCAGATGAGGTTGTCTACTCCTGTAAATATTTCCAGTCAGAGAAAGCCTAAGGAGCAGTTCTAATGAGCCTTAGAGGGGTCCTGTGAGTCACAGTAGATGCACTTGCAGTGAGTTTCACTTTTGAGGATAAGACTGCCCATATTTCTATCTCAATTGCTTGATTTACTAATTTTCCCTCAGTGTTGAAGAGTATGTGGTCTGTTAATAGCTCTCAGACCTCACAATGAATAAATTAATGTGTGAATTAGTGGATGCATTTGTTCAAATTAAACAATGCAGGCACACTTTAACCTTGGTGATTTTATTATTGCAAATGTTGGATTCTGGGGAGGCTACAAATTCAATGTATAACCTGTGGGTCAGACACATCACTCCCATCTTTGACATCTGAGTGTCATCAAACTTGTTCAAGTACAGTCTTTGGGGTCTCTTCCTTGTGGACCCGTGGATCATGCCCATTAACATGCTATTCAGTCCCCACCTCTTATACACCCCCTTTTGCCCCCAAATCACGGGATCAGAGCCTACTGAATCAGGGAATCTTTGCCACAGAAATGTCTGCCTCTTTTCTCCTTTACCTTCTGATGATGCCGAGTGTCCCATCTGGCTGTGTCCTAAAGTTTCAATCCATTAATTTGCAAAGGGACAATATTTTTGAAATTGTCTTCTGAGATCTTCGACCTTGGATTAATTAAGTAGACTCTGTTGTCTGACCATTGACTGTGTATATAGATAAATCCATTCTGGTATCTTCTCTTGAAACTGGCTAATTCACACCCAGAAAACCTAAAACATAAGTGAGTCTTTGTTCTGGTGGACATATCTGGAGGAGTGTCTTAGGGATTCAGAGACAAAAGTCTAGAGATAATCCACTTGAAAATATGGCTTAGGATGATTGTCCTTTGTCCCATAGATTGATCTCAGGTGCAGTTATAGGGACTTCCCTCCCATGCCACCAGTTCTCAAACATTCAACTTCCTGCTGATGAGTCGATTAAGATTCATAGCAGCCACCCAGGACAAATCATAACTGTCCCTTTGGATTTCTGAGAATACAACTTTTCAGGATAAGAAAGCTGCATCTGTCTCCAGAGGAGTAGATGGTTGTCTTGAACTGTAGAACTTGCAATTAATAGTGTACTGTGCAATCCCCTACACAACAGTATCTCCAAGATATGGAGGGGTAGTTTTGACTGTGCTTATTCTGAGTCTATTTCATTTCTTTTAAAACTTGATGGGCAATTTATTTGAAAACTTAGAGAGTAATTACTATGTACTTAAAGAAAGGTGCTGGGATCTAAACCAGAATTTCATCACAATTATGGATCACTTTGGGTGTGTTTTTTTTCTCTCACAAAGTTAAGAATTCCTGTTCATGAACATGACCCCTTTTTCTAATTAGGTGTGTATCTTTTGGTATCTTATAGTACTGCTTTTTTAATAGTTCTATTTGTACAATATTCTTGCTTCTATGCTTAGGTTTATTCCTATTTATTTTACTTATAGTTGGCTATTGTAAATGGTAGCATTCTTGATATCCTTTTGAGAGCTTTCTCTATAGGTATGTGGGAATCAAACTTATTTTTCTTTTTTTTTCTTTTTTCTTTAAACAATTTATTGGGGCTGATACAATTCTTTTCACAGTTCATACATATACATACATCAATTGTATAAAGCACATCTGTACAGTCTTTGCCCTAATCATTTTTTTCTCTTTTCTTCTTTTACATTTTATTAGGGACTCAAACAACTCTTACCACAATCCATACATATACATACATCAATTGTATAAAGCACATCCATACATTCCCTGCCTCAATCATTCTCAAGGCATTTGCTCTCCACTTAAGCCCCTTGCATCAGGTCCTCTTTTTTCCCCCCTCCCTCCCCTTTCCCCCCTCCCTCATATGCCCTTGGTAATTTATACCTCGTTATTTTGTCATATTTTGCCCTATCCGGAGTCTCCCTTCCCCCCTTCTCTGCTGTCCCTCTCCCAGGGAAGAGGTCACATGTGGATCCTTGTAATCAGTTCCCCCTTTCCAACCCACTCACCCTCCACTCTCCCAGCATCGTCCCTCACACCCTTGGTCCTGAAGGTATCATCCACCCTGGATTCCCTGTACCTCCAACCCTCATATGTATCAGTGTACAGCCTCTGTCCTATCCAGCCCTGCAAGGTAGAATTCGGATCATGGTAGTTGGGGGGAGGAAGCATCCAGGATCTGGGGGAAAGCTGTGTTCTTCATCGATACTACCTCACACCCTAATTAACCCATCTCCTCTCCTAAACCCCTCTATGAGGGGATCTCCATTGGCCGACACTTGGGCCTTGGGTCTCCACTCTGCACTTCCCCCTTTATTTAATATGATATATATATATACATACATATATACATATACACATATATACACATACATACACACACTTATATCTTTTTTTTTTTTGCATGATGCCTTATATCTGGTCCCTTGGGCACCTCGTGATTGCACTGGCCGGTGTGCTTCTTCCATGTGGGCTTTTTTGCTTCTGAGCGAGATGGCCGCTTGTTCACCTTCAAGCCTTTAAGACCCCAGACACTATCTCTTTTGATAGCCGGAAACCATCAGCTTTCTTCACCACATTTGCTTGTGCACCCATTTGTCTTCAGCGATCCTATCATGGAGGTGTGCAGTCAATGATATGATTTTTTGTTCTTTGATGCCTGGTAACTGATCCCTTTGGGACCACTCGATCACACAGGCTGGTGTGTTCTTCCATGTGGACTTTGTTGCTTCTGAGCTAGATGGCCGCTTGTTTATCTTCAAGCCTTTAAGACCCCAGTCACTATCTCTTTTGATAGCCGGGCACCATCAGCTTTCTTCACCACATTTACTTGTTCACCCACTTTGGTTCCAGCCGTTGTGTCGGGAGAGTGAGCATCATAGAGTTCCAATTTAATAAAAGAAGGTATTCATGCATTGAGGGAGTGTTTGAGTAGAGGCCCAAGGTCCTTCCGCCACCTTAATGCTTGACCTATAAATATAGACACATAGATCTATTTCCCCATCCTCCTGTATATATTTGCATGTACATGTCTTTGTCTAGACCTCCATGAATGCCCTTTGACCACTAGCTCTTTCCTCCATCTCCCTTGACCTTCCTCTTGCCCTACTACCATTCTTCATCGCCACCTGGGCTAGAGTATACCTCTTCTCTAAGCAACCTTACCCTTGATCATTTCCCACCAGGCCTGCCACTCCCACTTCTCTACCATTTGGGGTCCCATGTTTTTCCCTTGTCCCTGGGTTTGTTAACACCACTTCCTTACCCCCCCTACCCCCCCACCCCAAGTCCCCCCGGAACTGTCGGTCCCATTGTTTGTCTTCCAGATAGTTCATCCAGCCTGTCCTATTCAGACAGACCTGTGGAGTCACTAACATGCACGAAAACTAGACAGAGGAACACAAAGCAACAGTATACAACCAGACAACAAAACAACCAAAACAAACCACTGAAAAAGAACAGAACAAAACAGTTCACAAGAGAAAAGCTTGTAGTTAGTTCAGGGATCGTTTGCTGGCCCTTAGGAGCGTTTTCCAGTCCAGTCTGTTGGGGCACCACGCCCTGGCCCCAAAGTCCACTTTCAGCATTCCCTGGGGACCTTGCCACTCCATTCCCTTGCTGTTCCGCTGCACTCCCCCAGTGATTTGCCTCGGTGTGGTGGGATCAGGTCAGGTGCAATTCCCACACTGTGTCTCCGGTGCTGTCCCCTGTATCGCCCTTAGTCACTGAGGGGCATCATGTCTCATAGTAGGGCCAGCCATGTTGTTCTCTCTGTGGACTGGCTGCTCTACTCAGGAACATCATCATCACGGCCTGGTGGGCCAGGTTGTGCTCCACTCTCTCCTCCTGCCCCTTCATCTGCTCCCGTGTGCTCTGATCAAATATGTCCATCTCCTATAGCTGCAGAGTCAATGTCGTCCTTTGGAACAAATTCTTTTCGGGGGAGGGGCAGGAATCCACTTAATTTATGGTGCTGGGGCCAGCCTCCCAGACCTCTCCACCGGTTCCCTCCTCCACGCCGGGATATTGCATTCACACCTTGCGACACTGGGTTGAAGTCTGGTCCCACTTTCCCTGTGGAGATATAAACCATACCCTCCCCTTGGGTGGATTAATGCCCCATTTCTGTCATGCTGATTGTACTTACCTCAGGGGACTCATGTTGTATCTGTCCCTTTGGGTCTGGCTTACCTCGCTTAACATAATTCCTTCCAGCTCTTCCCATGAAATAACGTGTTTCATGTGCTCATCGGTGCTTTTCAGTGCTGCATAATACTCCATTGTGTGTATGTGCCAAAGTTTGCTAATCCACTCGTCTATCGATGGAAACTTAGGCTGTTTCCAAGTCTTTGCTATTGTGAATTGTGCCGCAATAAACATTGGAGCGCATATGACTGGTCGTGTTTTATTTGCTGCTTCAACCGGGTATATGCCCAGTAGAGGGATGGCTGGGTCGTAAGGTAGATCAATTTCCATTTTCTTTAGGTATCGCCAGATTGCTTTCCACAGTGTCTGTACAAATCTGCACGACCACCAGCAGTGGAGGAGGGTTCCTACTTCACCACAGCCCCTCCAACACTTGTTGCTCTCTGATTTACTGATCTGGGCTAGCCTCAGGGGTGTTAGGTGGTATCTCATGGTTGTTTTGATTTGCATTTCTCTTATGGCAAGGGACTTCGAGCACTTTCTCATATATTTATTGGCCATATTGATCTCCTCTCTAGTGAAAGTTCTTCTCATTTCTTTTGCCCACTTCCTTAGGGGGTTAACTGTTTTCCTCTTTTTGCAGGTCATGATGGTGTTGTAGATTTTAGTAATGAGCCCTTTGTCTGACGTGTCATTACTAAAAATCTTCTCCCAGTCTGTGGGTTGCCTTGTCACCCTCTTGGCAAAGTCTTTCGAGGTGCACAGGTGTTTTATTCTTATTAGATCCCATTTGTCGATTTCCAGATCACCTGTGTGTGTCCCCTTACCTGTTGCAGTGAGCCTATGTGCTCCCTGGGCCAGTGCTCTGAGATTAGTCCCGATTCCCTCCTTAATGGTCCTGATGGTTTGGGGTTTGACTTCTAGATCTGTGATCCACCTTGAGTGTATTCTTGTGCATGGGGTGAGGTAGACGTCTTGTTTCAACTTTCTACATGTGGATATCCATTGTTTCCAGCACCACTTATTAAAGAGGGCATCTGCTTCCCACTTGACGTTTTTGGGACCCTTGTCGAAGATCAGTTGTCTATATGCTGATGATTTTACTCCTGGGCTTTCTATTCTTTTCCACTGGTCTGAGTGTCTATCATTGTGCCAGTACCATGCTGTTTTGACCACTGTAGCTGTGTAGTAGGCATTAAAATCAGGTAGGGCGAGTCCTCCAATTGTGTCCTTCTTCTTGAGGAGTTCTCTGCTAATTCTGGGTTTCTTCCCTCTCCATATGAAGTTGGTGGTCAGTTTTTCCAATTCTTTGAAGAAGGTTGATGGTAATTGGATTGGTATAGCATTGAACTTGTAGAGTGCTTTAGGAAGAACTGTCATCTTTACTATGTTCAGCCTACCTAACCATGAGCAGGGGAGCTTCATCCATTTGTGAAGGTCACTTTTGGTTTCCTGTAATAGGGTTTTATAATTATGCTTATAAAGGTCTTTAGTATTTTTTGTTAACTATATTCCTAGGTATTTCAGTTTGTTCTTGGCTACTGTGAAGGGTACTTCCCTCTTAATCGCCTCTTCCATGGCCCTGTCCGATGTGTATAGAAACCCTACCGACTTCTGTTTATTGATCTTGTATCCTGCTACTCTTCCGTATTCCTCTATTGCTGTAAGTATTCCAACTGTGGAGTTTTGGGGGTCTTCAATGTATAGGATCATGTCATCTGCAAATAACGATAGTTTCACCTCCTCCTCTCCCAACTGGATCCCTTTGATGTCCTTCCGCTGTCTTATGTTGTTAGCCAGAACCTCCAAAACGATATTGAATAGAAGAGGGGACAGGGGGCATCCTTGTCTTGTACCCTTTTTCAGTGGTATTGTTCTTGTCTTTTCTCCATTGACTATGATGTTGGCTGTTGGTCTTTCATAGATAGCTTGTATGAGCTTGAGGAACTTACCTTCCAATCCTATCTTCATGAGTGTTTTGATTAGGGATGGATGCTGGATGTTGTCAAATGCTTTTTCTGCATCTATGGATATTATCATATGGTTTTTATCCTTTTTCTTCTCGATGTGGTGTATGATATTGATGGATTTTCGGATGTTAAACCATCCCTGCATCGCTGGGATGAATCCTACTTGGTCGTGGTGAATGATATGTTTGATGTTCCTTTGTATTCTATTGGTCAATATTTTGTTAAGGATTTTTGCATCTATGTTCATTAGAGATATTGGTCTATAATTCTCTACACCTGTGGGGTCTTTTCCCTGTTTGGGTATCAAAGTAATGCTGGCTTCGTAAAATGAGTTTGGGAGCTTGCCGTTCTTTTCTATGTTATGGAATACTTTGTGGAGGATCGGTGTCAGCTCTTCCCTGAATGTTTGGTAAAATTCTGCTGTGTAGCCATCTGGCCCTGGGGCCTTTTTCCTTGGTAGGTTTTTGATGACACTCTCTATTTCTTCCTTCGCTATGGGTTTGTTGAGGTCCTTGATCTCTGTCTCAGATAATCTAGGGATAGATTGTTTTTCTAAATATTTATCCATGTCTTCCAGGTTTCTGAATTCATTAGAATACAAACCTTCATAGTACTTTGTGATTATCCTTTTTATCTCATTGGGGTCTGTTGTTATTTCCCCCGATTCATCCCTCATCCTGGCTATTGATGATTGCTCCTTTCTATCTTTGGTAAGCTTTGCCAGGGTAGTGTCAATTTTATTAATTCGTTCATAAAACCAGCTTCTAGTTGCGTTAATCCTTTGCATTGTTCTTTTGTCTTCCCACTGGTTTAACTCCGCCCTGATTTTTATTATTTCTTTTCTCTTGCTATTGGAGGGGTAGTTCTGTTGACTCTGTTCTAGTTGTTGGAGGTTTTGTGTTAACATATCTGTCATATGCCTTTCTTCTTTTTTCATGTATGCATTCAGTGATATCAAGCTACCTCTGATAACTGCCTTTGCAGTGTCCCATAAGTTTTGATATGTTGTATGCTCGTTCTCATTAGTTTCTAGAAATTTCCTGATATCCTCTCTGATCTGGACCTTAACCCATTCATGTCGCAGGAGATCGTTGTTTATTCTCCAATTGGTGGCCCTTGCTTTTCTGGGTGCCCTCCTATTAATCTCCAGCTTTATGGCATGGTGGTCTGAGAAAGACGTCTGGATAATATCTATGTGTTTGAATTTACTCAGGCTGGCCTTGTGCCCCAGCATGTGATCTATTCTTGAGAAAGATCCGTGTGGATTGGAGAAGAATGTGAAACCTTTTGCTTTTGGATGAAAGGCTCTATAGATGTCTATCAGGCCCTGTTGCCTAATTACATTGTTTAGCTCTCTGGCCTCTTTGCTGAGCTTCTTTCCCTGTGACCTGTCTTTCTCTGATAGTGGAGTGTTGAAGTCCCCCACTATTATTGTTGTTTCCGTGATTTCTTCTGTCATTTTTTTAATAGTTTGTTTGACGAAATTTGCCGCACCATTATTAGGTGCGTAAATATTCAGTATGCTTATTGCTTCCTGGTTTACTGAGCCTTTGAGCATTATGTAATGTCCCTCTTTGTCTCTTTTTATGTTTTGGATCTTGAGATCCATTTTGTCGGAGATTAAGATAGCCACTCCTGCCTTCTTGGAGTTACCATTTGCTTGGTAAACTTTCTGCCAGCCCTTTATTCTCAGCATATGCTTGTATGCTTGCTTAAGGTGTGTCTCTTGCAGGCAGCAGATTGATGGGTTATGTTTTCTAATCCAATCCTCCAGCCGCTTTCTTTTAACATATGAATTGAGCCCATTTGTATTCAGAGTGATTATTACAATCTCTGGCTTCATGGTTGCCATATTCTGTTTTGTGTTTTGGGTCTTTACCTATCTTCCTTCATATCAGTGTACTGCGTTTGAGTGGAGGGTTTCTATCCTGTCCTCTTTTCCATCTGAGACCGTGTTGTCCTGGTACGTGTTGCTGGCATGTTGGCTTCTAGATGGAGATGGGCTATATGATGGTCTCCTGGTGGTTCTAGTTGGAGCTTGATCTTCTGGCCATAGTGAGTCAGCCAGTATGTTCTGCAGGGTCGGGTGACTTGCAGTATATTTTTTGAGTTCTTCCTTGTCCTGGAAGACCCTTATCTTACCCTCTATCTTAATGGATAACTTGGCAGGGTATAGGATTCTGGGGAGGCATTTTTATCTTTCAGTTTTTGGAAGATGTTGCTCCATTCTCTCCTCCTCTGCATGGTTTCTGCTGATAAGTCTGAGCATATTCTTACCTGCGCTCCTTTGTATGTGACTGTCTTCCTTTCTCTTGATGCTCGTAGAATTTTCTCTTTTTCCTCTAAGTTGGATAATTTTACAATTATATGTCTTGGCGTGTTCTTCTTGGTGTTTAGCTTAGCCGGCGTCCTCTCTGCTTCCTGTATGAGAGTCGGATTCTCCTTTGTTAGGTTGGGGAAATTTTCTTCCAGGAATTCCTTTGCTATCTTGGCGGTCGATTTGTGTGTTATGTTGTGTTCCGGTAGACCGATTATTCAAATATTATTCCTCTTCATAGCATCTGTCATTGATCTCAGGCTGTCTTCTGTTTCTTTAATTTTCCTATCTGATTGTTTTTCTCGCTTGCTTCGTTTGGTTTGAGCGTCCTCGAGTTCACTGATACGGTTCTCAGCCTCCTCAAGCCTAGATATAGCTTCTGTGACCTTTTGTGTGGCCTCTGCTACCTCCTCTGTTAGTTTCTGCAGTTCCTTTTGGTGGATAGTATTCATCCCCTCTATTGTGGACTTCATCCCCTCTATTGTGCATTTCATCCCTTCTATCGTTGCATCCTTATTTTGGTTTGCTTCTCTTAGCTCCTGTATTACTGCAAGCAGAGTTCTGAAGATTTCCTTTTGTGGCTGATCTATATCTGTTTCTTCTATGAGTGACGTTAGGTCTGTTAAAGTGCCTTGTTTCTCTGATTTTTTTGTTGGGAGTGATGTGGTCTGTTGATTTTTCCTTGATCCTTTAATAGGCCCCATGCTTCTGGGAGACAGGAGTAACCTTATTGTGTGGAGGCTCAGGCCACTGTGCCATTTCCTGGGGTGGCAGGGGCGGGCTGTGGCAGGCTTAGGGCTGGCACTGGGGACCCAACAGGGCCCCAGGTGGTGAGAGCTGGCTGGAGTTCACTGACGGCTCCTCAGGGACTGCAAAGCCGAGACCCAGGCTCCACTGCAGGTGGAATGTTTGATCTGCCCGGGCTGTGAGCGGGCGCGGGGAGGCCCCTCGGATAGCTGCGCAGGCAGCTGCGCGACACTTCAGGGAACAATGGTGTTCACTCTCCGCCCTTTTGGCGCGAAACTGCAGGGGGCAATGGCGCCCTTCCTCCGCTCAGGCTCAGAGTCGCCTCTGCCGGGGTCCCCGCAGCACCCTGGGGAGGGCACCTACTCTTGTGCCTTGCGCAGGGAGGGGCCCTTGGTGGGCAGACTCAGCAGCGTGGGGTGCGGCGCTCTGCGGAAGCTCAGGGTCCGGGACAGGCGCGGGTTGGGCTATGGCTCCTGTTGGCGGGAAGTGCTCAGCGCAGGGTCCCCGCCAGGAGTGGAGCTGGCGCTAGGCTGCCAGGGGCTGGCGGGGGCGGGCGGGGGTGGGAGGCCGGCGCACGGAGGGCAGGTGGAGAGGTCCGCGGCAGCAGTGCAGGTGGATGGTCCCCCGTGGGGGTCGCCAGACAACCCGCGGGTCCGCTCCCCTGAGCTTGGATGAATGGAGGGAGGGACGTGGGCCCGAGGGCAGATCGCTGCCCTGCGGGGAGAGGGGAACTGCGGGAGAGGAAAGCTTCTCTCCCAGTGGGGATCCGCGAGTGGGGAGTGGGCCGCTGGAGTAGGGGAGCGTGACCTGCTGCGCCTGTCTAGGCAGGGCAGGCAAGCGGCTCTGGGCTGGCGTCCGGTTTGGGGATGGAGCCTAGGCCGGTCGCCAGTGAGCTCACGGCAGCTTAGTGGCCAGAGATGTCCCACTAGTCCGGTCCTCTTTCACCTAGACCCCTGCTCAGGACAAATACGTGGGGTGCTGTCCCAGGGGGATATTTCACTCACCAGACTCTTACTATTCAGCTACCTGGTCGCCAATCCCGCTTTGTTTGGAGGAGCTCTCAGAGTATGCCGGTGTCCCTGTCGGCCATCTTCCCCAGCTCCCAAACTTATTTTTCTATGCTGACCTTATAACCTGTGAAATTGCTTAACCTTTCAATTAGTTCCAATAATTTTCTACTAGGACTTTTGGGTTTTCTTTGTTTAGAGTAATAAAGTCAGCAATTATAGAGAGTTTTACTTCTTTGCTGTCATTTTGAATGCCTTTATTTTACATTATATGATTGATAGCTATAGTTAAGGGATATAGCACCATGTGAAACAAGATTGGTATTAAATGGTATCCTTATATGGTTCCAATTTGAAAGGTGAATGCTTTTGTTTCCTCTCCATTGAGTGAAATGTTTGTCATTGACATTTCACTTTGCTGTTTTGAGTCCGATTAAATCTGTCTGAAATCACAGCAACACTAGATAAAACAGAAAGGAGCATAGATCTTACTTCATCCTCACAGTTGTCATGTATGAGGCCTTTGTTACAGTTACTGTGCCATTCTATGATGTTAAAGGTCATCCTTATGCATTATCAAGCACAATATCTGGAAACATGTTAAAAGTCTTGAGATGAAGTAATCACACTCTTACTAGTTAGAATTAAGCATTATAATGTCAAACATTACGCTCACTGTCATGGGATTGGAATATCATGGCTTTCACACTCAGAGATGGAGGTGAGCTGGACTAGTGTGCAGCTGCATCATGATGTGAAACTTAAATTGGTCTGCTAACCTCCAGTAATGAGATAACTTTGTTCTGGAATGATCATGCTCAAGTAATGCCATACCCATCTGCATGCAAAACTGAACTAATTCAAGGAATTCCCATGGCAAAATATTAGCTTGTCATGTGCTTGAATTCCTGGATCATATGGAAAATCAAGAATCATTTTTGAAAAAGCTTATTCTCCTCAGCAAATTCTGGCCCAGAGAGGTCAAGTGACCACCAACTTGTGCTTGAATTTCCCCCATTGACATATGCAGTTTAACCATACAGTAAATGACTGGTGTCAACTCTAAGAATGGAGAAAAATGTTTGTGATCTTTGATATCAATGAGAACAAAATCTGAATGGGCATAACATTTTTAACATGTATAACTAGAGATAGTGCTAGTGATTTTATGGGCAATAATATGAAAAATATTCCAAATTCAGAAAATATGTGAGTGTTGGTAATAAATTCAAGGTTGTGATCCCTGAGCAGTTTGTGGGGAATCATAAGTAAAGCATAAATAGAGAGGAAGACTTTGGTTGTATGTGCTCAAATTTCAGGTGACCCAGAGTCCTCTGGGTAAGGGACATTTAAAAATGTCTGTGCTTATTCCACAAATTTTGAGGACCTGTATGGACTTCATTTAATCCAGAGTGCCTTTAGGTCTCAACTCAACATATTTTGGTTCAAGATATGAAATACTGTCCTTGGCTCATATCCTTACTTTGCCCTATTAAACAATTATTTCCCACTCCCTTCTCTGATGTAACTTTTTACTTTAAGTCATGGCACTTGACAGGTTTTACACTCTTTGGAATGCTCTCTGCCAAACAAAGGGTTTCTCTTCAGAATCTTGCAGTTCTTATAGAGTACAGAGTTACAACCTTGTCTTTTCTGGGGCTCAACTTTTCTGGGTAGCAGCTTCTTCTTACACTGAGGTTTTCCTTAGCCATCAGGTAGTGGGATGTAGTGATAGTGGTGCTTGTAAGAGCGGTGGGGTTTGTGATGATCATGGCCCAAATCTGGAAAAGACCGTGCTGATTCACATCAGTAGGAGGCCAATGCCTACTGGAGACATCCTGCCAGAGCCTCAGGGCATCTGTGCCTTAATAAAATACAGAGTCCGACGTGGAGGACATCTTGTAGACCCCACATCTGGCTTATGACCACCTGACCTTAGGGATATGGACTGAAGTACACCCACCAACACTTGAGCATTTCCTCAAGCATTCAAGGGGTTTTGTTGGATGTTGTTGCAATTTACATTCAAGAAACACAAGGAAATATATGTAGGCAAGGAATAGGTGGGAAATGGTGCTGAATGACATCATGGAAGAGTTGGATATTTGAGGCATCATCAACCCCCAACTCCTTGGAATTGGTCTGGTATTAATATTACTAAAACATATTATTACCACATAGGAAAATTACCAAGGACTTTGAGGAGGTTGATTAAAAGTCATCCGTGCATAAAGAAAAATTGGGTTTTGGAGAGTGTGAGGTAATGGGAGATACTCTGGGGTGTACCTGCTGGTTCCAAGGAACCCTATACTGCCCAATCTCCAATGTACAGGATATATAAGAGCCTCAGTCAGGGCAGGAGCAATGAAGGGCTGAAGGGAGAGAATACTGGGCTCAGAAATGCTGGGCTTTCCTTTGTACATTCGCACATACCTTTTAGGTGAAGTGCTCTCTCATTGCAGACTAACACACAGATGAGTTCAAAAGAAGAATTACCCTACAATGGCTCAGAAGAAAAAAAGGAGCCTCTATTTATAAGCATAAGTCTCCCTGCTATGCAAATCATTCTTCAGGCACACGGTTAAAATCCCACAACTTGTGCACTGAAAGCTATCAGTTCTCTTCTGACAGGGCTGTCTATCTCTTGGGAAAGCACAGCTGAGGCCTAAAGATGCTGTTGCTGTGTGTTCTCCTGTGCCTGGTGACAGTTCCCCAAGGTGAGGGTCTCAGATGTCGGTGTTGAGTCTATGTGGATGGTTGTGACTGCAAGTGACTGACAGAGATCAATTATCTTTATTTTCAGAAGTTCTATCAGAGATGCAGCTTCAGGATTCAGGTCCAGGACTGGTGAAGCCCTCCCAGAAGCTGTCCCTCATTTGCACTGTCTCTGGTGTCTCCATCACAAGTAGGAGTTATGACTCGAGCTGGATCCACCAGACTCCTGGGAAGGGGCTGCAGTGGATGGGAAGCTTATGGTATAATGGTGGTACAAAATATAACCCGTCCTTCCAAAGCTGACTCTCCATCACCAGAGACACATCGAAGAATCAGTTCTTCCTGCAGCTGAGTTCTGTGACTGCTGAGGACATGGCCCTTTATTACTGTACAAGGAACACAGTGAAGTGAAGTCAGTGTGAGCCCAAACACAAAACTCCCCTGCAGGGAAGACACTGGGCAGTAGGGGGCGTGCAGGACCCACTGAACATGGACACCCAGCCCTAGAGAAGCAGGCAGAGGTGAATGAAGGAGGATTTCCTGTTGGAATTAGGGTTTCCTCGCTCAGCTTTCAGCATCCCCAGAACAGGTTTCTCTTTTTTTCCCCCTAAGTGTTCTTCTCACTGCAGGCTTCGAAAGAGGAACTAGAATTCTCTGTTTGCAGTACAAATATTAAAAGTGACAATGATCCTCCATTGTCATCCTATGTGATTCATTTTCCTTCTTGACAAGCAGATTATCGTGGTCATTCTCACCCTGTTAGTCAAAGTATGTTGACGATGAAATACAGACATTTATAGATTCATGAGTAAAATGCATGATTTTAAAAGGCCTGAGCTCATTGCTCTATTAAAACCCAGGATAACACATCTCTGGATGTGTCTCTCTGCAATGTGCACTGTGGATACTGATTGATTAATATTCTTATGTCTGAGAAAATAATTGCAGTGACTTCTGATGCTAAACTTGTGACATGACTTTTGTGAAATTGCTCTTTGGGGTCATAATGAAGCGAACTCAATGGAAGGACAACTTTGATTCCAAAATAAAATAGAAGATGTGTCACAAGAAGAGGAAATGGCAGACCAGTATCTCAGAATGCTCTTTAGAATTGAGAATAATGAGACTTCTCACATATTTTGAATATGTTTTCAGGGCAACCAGTTCCTAGAGAAGAACATCCTCTATTGTAGAGTGTCAGCAAAATAGAAGAATACCCTGAATTAGATGCACAGACGGGGGTGGCTGCAAAAATGGTCTCAGACTTAGGATCAAATGAGGACGGTTCAGGACTTCTCAGTTTATGTATTTGTGCTGTTGTACACGGAGGCACGGAGCATTAAACTTACTCAAATGTAATCAGCAACATCCCTGATAATGAGTTGCAGGAATTGAGATTAATTCTGTTAACCAAGTGTGAATACCTAAAATATTACTATAATACACCTTTTCATATTTACTATTTAACATTTGATACATATACCATTCCTTATTAAGTTTACCTATACGTAGTTTAATATTTCCATTTTGATACACTTTTGCTTATTCTGGGTTTTAATACTTTCTGGATTTTTTTTTTCATGTAGGGGTTTATACCTGTTGTATTTTGTCATTGTTGGTAGCCTTTTTGATTCCCTCTTATGTCTTTTTCTGTTTTTTGATTTATGAAACCCAAGATGGGGAAATCTACAGAGATAATAACTAGAATAAGGGTTCCTGGGGCCACATTAAGGGAAATGGTGGTAAAATGGAATGTGATTGGTAGATTTATGTGCCAACCTGGCCAATAGGAACATGTGGTATTAATAAGGTTGCAGTTTGATTGGAGAGCAAAGAGATAAATGGCTCAGAAAGGTCACTGGTATCTCTCTTGCTCTCTGATAATCAGACCAGTGTGTGGCTGCCTTAGCTTGTTCTCTTCCTCAACTCCTAAGCTACACTGCCTGTGGGGCTGACAACCTGTAGATCATGTCGCTAGAGCTTGAGTTTCCTTTGAGACTAGCTTCGCCACGTTGCTGTTGTAGACATCACTTGAGCTTGGGACTGTTGGAACTTGTCATCCTGATGATTGTTGTTCACCCACCCTGCTGTTTGCTGCCTGTGGCCAGACTGTCTGCATTGCTGTATGGAAGACTCAGCTCTCTGCTTCCTTGATCCTGGACCCAGTGGTCGTTGTGAGTTAAAGGCCTTCCAGTATATTATTTTTCCCATGGAAATGAATTGAACTGAGCCCTCTAGACTGCTGTGTGGCCTAATTAACTGTTATATTCATACACACACACACAATCATAAGTATCCTGGTTTTGTTTATCTAGAGAACCCTGTCTAACACAGGGAGCTAATGTAAAGGATTTCAAGAAGGAAGAAAATGTTTTCAAACAGGTTGTGGTAGGAATTGTGAACACAGCTTGATAAGACTGAACGACAGAATGGTATGATGTCTAGATTTGATTCTAATAAAATGGTTTGAATGAGGGGAAAAAGAGAAAAGGTTTAAGAGTCTTATTTGCTGACAAAATGATTTAAAAGGTTTTTATTTTGTATACTTCTGAAAATAACTTCTTAAAATATTTCATATGAAAAATGTACTTAATATTGATAACATGCTGTTTCTAATACATATTTCATAATAAATTTTGCCAATTTCTCAGTTTAAAAAAGGCAGTGTCTGAAAATGAGGAGCAGCTCTATTCTGTCCTAGAGGGTCGCTATGAGTCAGAATTCACTTGCTGCTAGTGTGTTATGGTAATTGAGTTTCTCAATTTGTATCTTATTTTGGTTGCTGATCTCCATTAATTTTTTTTCTGTGTATTCTGTATTTTGTCTAATCATAGTTAATATTATTGTCAGGAATTGCTCAATTCTTTCTATTATCCTGGTCTCCAAAGAAATTATTACATTCTGTTTTTATTTTAATTATGCCCTTTTTTTCTGTAACATCATTTATACTATTATGTATAATATTTTAATAACATGTTAATGGTTTTCCTTTTAAATATACATTTTATTGGTTGTTCTTCAATTTTCTATGTAACTTTATACAAATAAACTTATTTATCCTTCCAGTTGATTTATTCCTTTTTATATATCATTTTAGTGGGGTCTTGAACAGCTCTTATAACAATCTATACATATATCCATTGTGTCAAGCACCTTTGTCCATATATTGCCATCATCATTTTCAAAACATATTCTTTCTACTTGAGCCTTTGGTATCAGCTCATTTCCCACCCACTCCCACCCTCCCTCATGAAAACTTGATAGTTTATAATATTTTTTCATGCCTTACACCAAACGCTGTCTCCCTTCACCCACTTTTCTGCTTTTCGTCCCCCTGGGAGGGGATTATATGTAGATCATTGTGATCATTCCCTCTTTCTCCGCCCCACCTCCCTGCTATCCTCCTTTATCCCTACTCTTATTATTGGTCCTGAAGGTTTTATCTGTCTTGGATTCCCTGTGTTGTGAGCTCTTATCTGTAGCAGTGTACATGTTTTGGTCTACCAGGATTTGTAAGGTAGAATTGGGGTCATAATAGTGGGAGGGGAGAGCATTAAATAACTAGAGGAAAGTTCTATGTTTCATCGGAGCTATACTGCACCCTGACTGGGTCATCTCTTCCTTGTGAACCTGTGAGGGGATGTCCAATCTGTAGACAACTGGACATTCCCTTATTTTGTAGTGTAAGGTCATCATAACATTATATTTCTGTTGAACCAATTGAGAAGTCACCAGCAAAACACAGTTTACACAGAAGCGTTGGATGCAACAGCAGTTTGCTCTCACAGAGAAGAGATAGAGCTAGCTCCTCATCAGGAGTGGGCACAAATCTCCACAGTCAGTGGTTTCACCCTGGGGCCAGTGCGGGGATGGGGGTTTGCAAGTATCCCTCTTTTGTGCTGCAGTTGAAGAACTGTGTTCCCTCCACAACAGCAAAGATAAAGAAATGGGTTTATGCTATGAGCTCAAATCTGCAGGAAATAGTGAGTTTGTTTTGTTGTTGCTGCTGTTTTGTGTGTTCCATGTAATGTGCATAACAATCAGTTTGGGGACTGTTAGCATGGGTTCAGCCGAAGGTAGAGGGGGTAGGCTGTAGGACACCAGACACTAAGGAGTGTTTTTGAATACAGAAGCCCTGGAAAGGCAGTCATTCAGCAAGGTCATCATACCCCAGTAGCCAGACTGACAATTTGATGCTAATCATGTCTGGTTCTGTCATGGACTCCAGAGAAGGAGGCAACAGATTGTCAGCTTCCCCAATTTCCAATTCCTATTGGAGTTTATCTCAGGTATATCTTGTTGTTGCAGGTAACACTCTTGAATTTTTGTTTTATGTTTTTCTGTTTTACAGTAGATAAAACTTGGGATTGATAAACATATAGAGAAAGCAAGTAGATTAAGGGTTTCGGTGGGTGGTGGCATGGGAGGACATTACGGGAACTGAAGTCAAGGAATTCAAGAAGGAAGATGATGTTTTGAAACTGATTGTGGTAGCAATTGTACAATACTGCTTGATGTGAGTGAACTGTGGAATGATATGATATCTCTATTAGTACCCAATAAAATGGTTAGGGGGAAAATTAAATAAAGATTATTTATTCCATTGCTAGAAGTTTTTTGTAAATTCAAGTTCCTGGCTTATATCAAAATCTCTTTTACTGTTCATTATTTAAATGTTTGTTTGTTTTTTGAATGTTGTTATACTGGGATGAATTTCCATCAGTTTATAATTATGTGTGACTATCTGTCACTTATTTTTTCATGATACATATATGTAACAAAAGGCCATTTGCAAAATTCTTCTCATGCATAATTCAGTAACATTAGATTATCATTGTGTTAAACAATTACCAATATTTGCAAAGTTCCCTATCATACGTATAACACAAACCCAGACAAAAGAATTCTGGCTTGATAATTTCCTCCTTAACATGGAATAAATAGCTATAAATCTAATACTTCAATTACTTTGAATAAAAGTCTGCTTCAAAAACTTTCGCTCCACCTTTGGAAAGAATAAAGCCTAAACTCTGTTCAATGTCTTTCAGTCAGATATATTTTTTAATGAATACTTTGTTGTGGCATATCAAATCTAATATAAATATCAATATCTATAGATCATACTTCCTTCCACTGCAACCAACTCAACCAATTCAGAGTGCTTGCAACCTTCAGTCCTCCACAAAGCTTTCACTGTGTGGGAGAGTCAGTGTGAGACCGGGCCTAAAACTAACCTCAAGAAGAAAGCTGTCCTGCAGGGGTGTTAGAGACCCACCCCCTCCTGGAGCAAGTGAAGAAAGAAGTGAGGACAGGAGCCTGGGTAAGGACTGCAGTGGCTGGTCAGCGAAAACTGCTGTGCTGAGCACTTTGGTAGCTCTACTGCCCATGGCAGGAAACCAGCTGAGAGAACTCCAGGGAACACCTCTGACAATGAGCACGAATGCTTTGGATCAGAGAAAATGTTTCTCTGTGGTCCCCAAAAGGTGGAAGACAGTGTAAGCTCATCGAATACCTCTCCTGTATGTGTGATGGGATGCTGTCAGCAGGGGGCTCTCAGAACACATTGAGCCCAACATACACCTGGGTACTACCATATATACTCGTCTATAAGCTGAGATTTTCAGCACAAAAATGTGCTGAAAACCTGGAGTTCGGCATATACATGGGTCAGTGGTACCCCAGTGAGGTGTAACATTTCGCTGCACCCTTCACCCCCTGGTAACGGGATGAGCGCCCGTTATCTTGTGGGTGATTGCCGTTTGTCCACTGTTCATTCAAAGTCGCGTTGACACTGCAGGTCTTTGAATGTTTGTTTACTCACATTTAACCAATCACAGCCGTCCTAAGATATGGACAGCTCCAATTGGCAGAAGCACCCATACTGATTCACTTTCGCTGGCAGCTGAACTGGTAAGGATGTTTCTGTGGCTGTGCTTTGTCTCTCCCCTCTGGTGTCTATGCTAATTTACATCCTGCATGCCCCATCTACACAGACTCCCTCCTGCCCCTCCTACCATCTAACGCATCATGTAGGGGGTGGGGGGCAATACCATGAAAAATCTTTTTCAAAGTCTTATTTTTTTATCCTATTAGATATGGATACTCTTCAACCAAAACAAAAACGCCAGTCATATGAGCCTGGTTTCAAAATGAAGGTTGTGTGAGGAGCAGAAGAGAGCAATAACAGTATTGCAAGTAGTGAATTCTATGTTGATGAAAAGCAAGTAAGGGAATGGAGGAAAATGAAGGCTGACTTGAAACAGATTCCAAAGCTAAAAAAAGCTCATTGTGGTTTAATTTCTTTTTGTGGGGCTCTAGAGAGTGAATTGCATAAATGGATTATGGAGTATCATCAAAATAGTTACTGTGTAACACGCATGGGAATCCACATACGTGTTCTACAGATGGCTAAGGATGACAAATATAAAGCACCAGGCATTGAAAAATTTGTTGCATCAGAAGGATGGTGTACCCACTTCATGAATAGGTTTGGCCTACTATGTTTGAGACAAAGAACAAAGATTTCCCAGAAATTGTCACAAGACCTTGAAGAAAAAATTATGTCATTCCAGTCATTTATTATAAAACAAAGAAGGATTTATAACTTTGACCTGGCAGATATTGGGAATGTGGATGAAACTGCCATAACTTTTTATCTTCCAAGCAACAGAACTGTGGCAAGTTTAGGAGAAAAAAAGACATTTTTTCTCAAAACCACAGGAAATGAAAAAAAACAAACAAACACTTTACAGTTGTTCTATCATGTTTGGCTAATGGAACTAAGCTCCACCCTGTCATTATTTTTAAAAGGAAGACTTTGCCTAAGAAGATCAATTTCCCACCAAGAATTACTGTGCATGCACATGTTAAAGGCTGGATGGATGAAGACGGAACAAAAAAAAAATGGCTGTAAGAAATTTGGAACCGATGACCAGGAGCAGCCTTAAAGAAAAAGCCATCACTACTTGTTTGGGATATGTTCAGAGCCCAACTGTCGGATGACATTAAAAAAAATGGCAAAATCTATTAAAGTTACTTTAGCCGTTATTCCAGGTGGGCTTACATCTGTACTGCAGCCTCTGGATGTATCTTTGAATAAGCCTTTTAAAAACCATGTGTGAAGGATGTGGCATGAATGGATGTCATCTGGCCAAACCTGACTAACAAAAGGAGGAAATCTCATGAAGCCTGACAGAGTTAAAAGCAAAGTGGTTTCTAGATGCATGGGAAGACATTCCAGAAGATATGTTGTGATGTGCCTTCCAGAAATGTAGTATTAGTAATGCTAATGGCAGTGAAGACTGTGTTTTGTGTGAAAATGACAGCAGTGATGGTGATGACGGCGATCTCAGTGAGGACAGCATCTATGATGACCTCACACCAGCTGAAGCTCTGCATTAGGATACGGATGATGATGAGGAATCCAGTTTTGAAGGATTTTACTCTTTACATTTTAGCTAGGTTGCTGATTGAACTCAGGGAATAGTACCCTTAAGGTATCATTGTTCATACCTTATTGTTTTTGTTGATCCTATTTTCCACTTACTGTGTTGGTTTACTAATGTTAAATGACTTGTTGTCCTTTTATTTGTTTTTTATTTAAAATAAATATTTGAATACATTACCCCCACTGATGTCCCAATTTTTAGTAATTTTATTTTCACTTGTTTTGATTATTGAAACTCACCAATAGCTTCTGCATTTTCCAGCCTAGGCTTATACTCGAGTCAATCAGTTTTTCTGGTTTCCCAGGTAATAATTAGGTACCTCGGCTTATACTCGGTTCAGCTTATATTCGAGTATATACAGTAATTTTTCCTTTGGGGAGGAAAAATTACTGTATTTCTGTGGTTTCTTTTAACACCATAAACAACCTTGTTGTTAGGGTTTTTTGTTTGTTTTAATTCAATCTCTAATTCTGGATGAAAACGTCGAAGTACCCTTTACTCCTTTCCAAATATTCTGCAATATCCTAGGGGAAAGGAGCTTTAGGGATGACAGATAAGTGTTTCCCTTTGTGCTCAGATGTGTGACGAGATTCAGGAAAGCCCGGCCGTGATTCCATTATGTTGTGATTATGTTAGAAAGGGTTCTCTAGATGAAAAAACAAACAAACCAGAACATATGATTATACATCAATATCTATCAATTTCTCTCTATTTATATAACATAAGAAATAAACAGTTAATCTATAAAGCAGTGCAAATGGCTCAGTGCAACTCACTTCCCTACTGGCAGTCCTTCAGGTCTTGAGGGCCACAGGGTAGTCCTCTGTAGAGCAATTCAGATTATCTTGGCACAGGCAGCAAACAGCAAGGCAGTTGACAGGATCCAACAGTCCCAAGCTCAAGCGATATTACTCCAGTAGTGTGGTGAAGCAGTTTTGAAGGAAACTCAAACTATAGCAACACAGTCCATGGGTTAGGTGTCCCACAGGTAGTGTAGTTTGTAAATTGAAGCAGAGAGCAAGCTATGGCAACCACACACTGATCTGATCATCACAAAGCAAGAGACAAGAAAGGTGAGGCTCACCAAGCCATTTACCTCTCTGCCCTTCAATTAAACCCACGTGTGTTCATTGGCCATGTTGGCACAATAAACCTACCTATCACAATGAGGATATTCTCTATAATTTCACCATAGCATCTGGGTAATTATGATAGTAATGGATGTAAAGCAACATTAAACATAAAATATGAACAAATGTTCATATGATTGGTAAAGTGAAAACCTGAGAGAGAGGACTATGTTCTCCCAAAGACAACATCCCCATCACCATGTAATTCCCAGAGCCAGGGGCCTCCATTGATCCCTTTTCAACTTTACATAACTATGTGCCTCCCACATGCAAATACATAATATGCAGCCATGTGAAACCACAGCACATGTACTTAAATTCGTATTCTTTCTCACCCTGGAGAGCATTTTCTGGGCGTCATGAATCTTATCCACATGAACATGAATTATGTGTGGACTTTCCTTTTTCTGGTGGAGACTCTGGGTGGTGAGTGCTTCAGGGATTCACACAGGAAGTCTGGGGATGCAGCATCTGAACACATGACCTACTGTTGCTCTTTTTATCTACAGGTGTCCTGGCTCAGGTCTAGTGACAAGAGTCAGACCCTGGACTGGTGAAGCCTTCACAGGCACTGGCTCTCCCTTGTGCTGTCTCCAGATTCTCTTTAACCAGCTCCGATGTCAGCTGGATCCGCCATGATTCAGGAAAGGGACTGGAATGGGTTGGTGATATACAGAGGGGTGCTAGCACACACTATAATCCAGCTCTCCAGTCTCAAGTCAGCATAACCAGGGACACCTCCAAAAGTAAAGTTTATTTAAAACTGAGCTCTGTGAATCCTGAGAACACAGCCGTGTATTACTGTACTAGAGGCACAGTGATGGGAATTCAGTGTGAGCCCAGACACAAACCTCCCAGCAACAGGCCATGGTTTCAGTAGATGCAAGGGCTGAGGTCAGTGATGCTTTCCTCTCAGAAGCTGTGGTTTCCCCACCTTGTCAGCACCTCTCTAGGGACACCATGCACAGACTCAAGAGAAGCTTCATGCCTCTGAACATGATTTATTTTCCTTGGAATGGGCTTTGTCTCTCTTTCACCATCTTCCAAAGACAGATTTCACAGTAATAGTAATTGATGAGATATCACTTTACAACTAGTTAGTTCAGGCAGGTGTCCTCAAACTACAGCCCGCAGGCCACATGTGGCCCACCGAGGACATTTATCTGGCCCGCCAGGTGTTTTTACCCCATTTGTTTTTGACTTCAAAATAAGATATGTGCAGTGTGCATGGGAATTTGTTCTTTTTTTTTTTTTTTAAACTATGGTCCGGCCCTCCAACGGGTCTGAGGGACAGTGAACTGGCCCCCTGTTTAAAAAGTTTGAGGACTCCTGTTTCAGGGTACCAACTAGTGCCATTTGTTGTCAAAGCTATAAATATTTCATGTAGAAAAAAATTCTCATGTGGAGTCCCAAATTGTCTCTATACCCTCAGATTTATCTTGAACCTTCTTGTAATAAATAATCACAAATGTAGTTTTTTTTTTCACTGCCACCAGCAGCACTTTGCAGTTTTATAAACCATTCAAGTACAGTAGCATCTGGTAAAATCGGGACAGAACTGGGATTTAAAAGCAAACAGATATTCAGCATCTAACAGTTTTGAGAAGCCACTACATACTCTTTCACAAACATGTTTCCACGGGGCCAATACAGTGCTAGCCATTCACCCAGTGCACTGAGTGCACCGAAGTAGAAAAGAGGCAACAAGAAAAATAGCTATGTTAGAAACACTCCAACACTTTAGAAAAAAAGAGTCAAACACTTTTTGTTTCTCCCCTTTAGCCCCTAAAACAACATCACATGGTCTGGATCTACCTATTTACGTCCTACGTTGGCTTCTAGTCTTTGTCAGGAGGGAAATAGTAATAGTAGTAAAATGACACTGGCCAGCACGGTCTTTGGATCTCGAGGAGGGAGGGGAGAAAGTCAGTCCTCAGGACAAACTAGTTGGCTGCAGTCTCATCAGCGGGGTCTTTGCATTCCTTGTTCTTCCGCACTTCTTCCACGTGCTTGTCCTTTTCTCGCAAGCGCTCCAGCTTGGCCACCATTTGTGCTTCTCGGTTCTCTTTGTTGGCTTCCATTTTGTGGGTCAGCTTCTCCTCGGCCATCTTGCTGAAGTTGTTGTTCTCCTCGATTGCTTTCTGCAGCACCTCCTTCTCGTGCTCCCGCTTCCCGGCCAGCTGCTTCAGGACCTCCGCCTCATGGGACTTGCGTCTTTCTTCTGCAGCTTCTAATTTCTTCTGAATTTCCTCCAGGGAAAGGTCCTTCTTCTTTGGAGGAGAAAGAGGGAATTCTGGGACGGCCTCTTTTGAACGGGGGCTGAGTATCAGCTCAAAGGCCTGGCCAGAGGCCCGCTTCTCCAGTTCTTTCACCTGGATATCAGAAGAAGCCATGGTGAACAGAAGACAAGAGACTGGAAGTGTACGCTCTGCAATCCACTGGGAAGGAAAGCCCTGCTCGGTCCAAGCCGCCTGGCCACACTCTCACAAATGTAGTTTTATGCAATCATTTTGGCTTAGAAGGCCCTAGAAAATATTGTCTATCCAAATATTGTTGTTTGAAAGCAAATAATTATTAAGAAGATCCTCAAAAAAAGAAAATAAACTCACCCAAAAGTGAAAGACCGCATACAAAGTATATATATATATTTATATATATATAAATATATATATAAACATATATACACACATTCTAATATGACACAAGGATGGTGATACTTTATTCACATACTTTGGACATGTTGCCCAGAGAGGCCAGTCCCTGGAGAAGGCCATCACGAGGGCAGTGACAAGGAGGAAGGCCCTCCAGGAGATGGACTAACAATGGCTGCAACAATGAGATCAAATGTAAGAACAGTTGTGAGGACAGTGCAGGACTGGGCAGTGTTCTGTTCTTTTGTGCTTAGGGATGCTTTGAGTAGGAACCAACTTGATGGCACCTATCAACAACAAATTCATAAACTTTGCTAAGTACTCTAGAATGTCCACCTTTTTTAGATTTTAAATAGAGAGGCTATCTACAGAGAAATCCATCTACTATAAAGATCGATAGACTGTCAAAATCCTATACAGGGTTGCTATGAATTGGAGTATACATTAGGGCAGTGGATTAGATGTAAAAATATTGATAGACTGCCTTTTCCACTGAAAAGTAAATGTTATTTATTGAAAATCTATTAGGAGCCAGGTAATATTCTAGGCACCCTAGTCATCCAGGATGAAACAATAAGTAAGGAGTAAAAAACTTCCTTTCCTCATGGATTGCCCATTGTAAATGCTCTTTATCACACTGAATATTATCAGTCCACTATACAGCACTCTAAGCTGCATAAAGTCTTAATTTTCAACCCAAATAAATTACTCAAGTTTGAAAAACAAAACAAGAACAAATTATAAACCTAATATTTCCTGACAGTGTCCATTTATGTCTATGTAAGTCTCAAGTCAGTGTTTTCCTTTTTCGAACACTTTCTGAGGTACTCAAATCACATTCTTTTAAATGTCCTTTGCATTTGGGAGACAAAAGTAAGACTGAAGGAGTATATCAGGGGTGCAGAGTGCGTGAAGTAAGCTTTCCTTACTTGCAGTCATTGGTACTTTCAATATCCTACCCCCAAGCCATCATTTTCAGGTCATCGATTTTCCTGCAAACTTCCTACTCATTGTCTAGCTTTCACAGGCATATGAGGCAGTTGATCCTCAAGTGACATCACACAATATGTAACATAGGTTCTCAGAGCAGATGTATATATAAAGAAGACTTGGTGGTGAGTGGACTAAGCATTAGTTGCTAAACAAAAGGTTAGCGGTTCAAACCCAGCAGCTACTCCTTGGGAGTAAGTTTAAGTATTGTGTGCCGATAAATATGGAAAGCTCTGGAAACCTAAAGAACAGTTATATTCAGTCCTACGGGTTTGCTATGAGTCTGAATTGACCCAATGGCGGTAGATTTACACTTTGAGGCAGAAGTTGTGTGTTTGCTTGATTGCTTGTGTGATTCATTCAGTGATTGCTTATTTTTTCTCCAGTACAGAAAGTAATGGCATCCACCCTGATTCTCCTACCAACGATATCCCAGGTAAACACAGGCTAGAAATTGTACATTTCTACTTGGTCTAGCATTTTAACTCAAGTAAATCAACCAACAAAAATGTGTAAGAATAAAAATTAATAAATCTCCAATGTGAAATGTGAAGGCCCAAAGGTACACTAGTAGTGAATTTGCAGAAGGTCCTAAGTTGCTCTGGGTTTGGATCTTTGGTTTTCTTCTAGAATCACGTCCATGTGAAACACTGATATATGAGGTGCTAAAATCTGGAGGTCCGTGGTCTTTAAAAAGCCTGGTCTGCAAAAGCAAAGTGGAGGAGAAATTAAAAAGTTGACGAAGAACGCTGAGGTCAGATGCCAACAAAGATGAAAAAAAAAAAAAAACACACGATGAGTGAGACACATGCCAGTGGAGTGAAACAAAGAGGCAGCAGAAAGAAGGGTATGGAATGAACTGGTTTTTTTTGGAACAAAAGGCCAGGCAGGCGGGTCAGGAGGATCTGAAGCATGTACATTCAGTGAGTGTCTCATCCAGATCAGGGGTCCCACATCGCCGCTCTACAAAGTGCCTTCAGCAGGTCAGGCACTCGGTGAGCATATTTTCACCGAATGAAACAGGAAAACTATAGTCCACGTGCTTTTGTGATACTCAAGAGCTACCAAGGCATTTGGAAAGGGAGACAAAGTGCCATTCCATTGCAACGTTGTAAAATGAAAAAAGAACACAGATGGTCACAGTAATGGGTGAGGGCTTGCAGGACAATATGACTTCTCTCCCGTTGTGCATGCGCATATGGCTCTAACTCTACATTTTCCACTAGAAATATCAGACTACAGTGGATCTGATGCCACCCATCAATGCTGCATTTTCTGGAATCCAATGAAGCTCCCACTGTCGTTATTCCATGTCAATGCAGAAAAACACATAGTGCCACTGATAAACTTTCCATCAGATTTATTATGTTGCACTTTTATTTTTCAACTTTTAGAAGGTAGAAAACAAAAATACACAGATGCTGCATTAGGCCAACTTGGGTTCAGGTGTTGTACTGTGGGTACACACCTTGTAAAGGGAGAGCAGCTATGACAGAAGGTACTTGCTGACCAGATGTGTTGCCTCAACACACAACTGTGTCTACCTCTCTGGCTCAGCTGGTTCATTCCCATGACCTCTTACCACCACGTTAGTGAGGTAGCATGACTTCTTCACTCTCACTGCTCCCTTCAAAAACCCAGAACCCCTGAAAGTGCTCTCTTTCTGAAAGACATCTGCCTCAAGGACGCATGGTCCAAAGAGTTACAAATTATTGCAACGAGGAGAACTTGGAGTAACTAAAGTCACCTTACAGTATTTATAAACACAAGGGGCACATCAGTTACTTATGTTATAATTGTAGTGATTGCCTACTACCCCCTGAATCCTCTTCATTGTCATCCGATGAGTCATCCGATGAGCCACCAGTTAGGCTGCTGTAACTGGTCCTACTGCGCCACAGCAGGTTGCACTGCTCCCATGCAGCAGCCTCTTGGTTCTTTCCATGTGTTTTTGATTCCAATGACTTTAACCTTGTTAACTTGGCCAATGTGTTTGTTACTGGACTGCCAATATCCGGGCCAGCCAGGTGAAGGAAGATCATGCAGTGGTTGGTGGAGTCACTCTCATACACTTGGCCTGTGGTTGGCTTTTTACTCTCCGTGGATACTAACTGAAACTCAGAAGAACCCCTTCTCGGTTCCATCAATGAGTAAGGCATTGAAGAAAGAACTGTACAGTCTACAACACCATCTTTTGGAACTCAGGGGCTCAGTTTTACAGAGCCATCTCCCTCCTTTACTATCTCTTGTTTGGATGATCTGAGTAGCACTTCAGATTCCAGGAAGTCTTGGACTTTCCTGCACTGCCTCCTCCATCTTCACTTCAGAATTGAGTTACATCATAGAGCAGAGTCCAGGGAACTACAAAAAAGATGCAACAGGAAAGCCACCTGCTCTTTGCTCTGGCATTGCCCTGTCTCTTCTGCACAGAACTGCCCCTTTGGGGTAAGAACTACCGCCCTGGTCTCAATTCTCTTGGCTACAGTGACCAGAGACTGGACTTGGAGGCCACCTTTATGTTCTCTTCCTTTGCAGATTCCCCTGTAGTGAGCGAGGAACACCATCGGAGCCTGCCAAAGAAAATCCTGCCACCTCCACTGACTTCACCACCACCAAGTCTCTTCACTCATCCACTCCGTCTGGAGAAATGTTCGTCATGGATTTTGTCTTCCTTGTATCCACAATCAAAGCTCATGGAAGCAGCAGTCAAGAGATCAAAAGATATATTAAATGTGGTGAATATTCAATATTCTTCAGAGTATTGAAGAGCCAGAACCTCACTTTAAAGACTAGGTCCACCTGAACCCCCCCAAAAGATTAGATAAAATAACTAATTCAGCATTCTATTGAAGTTGAAGTACATGTGATAATTCTTCAAACACCACTAGTGAATATTATTCAGGGTGAACCTAATACTCACCTTCCATGAAGAAGGGCCAAGTCTGTAGGGAGTTTTTAGGCTATTAGAAGAAAAAGGAAACCATCTAGCCTCAGGTGCAGTGAACAATTGTTGATTGCTCATGGAAAGTCATGGTAACCACTCACATAACAAGGGTTGACCTAGAGCAGTGATTCAATTCAATTGCTCCTCCAGGACTTCATTTCTGAATCTTCTTCTTTTTTTTTTTTTTCAAAATACCTACCAGTAACCTTTCATGACAGTCTTATTGATTAGGACTCACATTTCCTCAATACAAATGCTATTGTTACTATTGCCAGGTTTCATTGGTTTGGTCTTAAATCATCGTGTTGCCATGTACAATAGAACAACACACTGCCTATTCCTGTGTCATCCTCACAGTCCTTGCTATACTCGATCTCATTGCTGCAATCACGGTGACAAGCCATCTAACAGTTAGAATCTGTATGCTACACAGCAGGCTGGGTTTTTCTGTGTGCATTTGTCTATTGGTGTTAGAGCCTCCCGTGGGTTTCTCAAAATAGCCTGTTACGAATGGGTGTCTACTCTTTGTCCTCACTGCCTGTTTACTATTTCCCTGTCCCTAGTTGTTCTGCTCCATTCCAGCTGCAGGAAGCCCTCTGAGGAGTGGCGAAACCTCCCAGATCCTCTCCCTAACCTGTACCGACTTCTCCACACACACCACGATCACTTAGTATTACTGGAGCTGGACCAGCCAATACCTTTTGAAGGAGTCAGACTGACTGTTAACAATAGACCTTGGTTGTCGGAAGAAACTTCACTTCATTCCTGAAGAATTGACCTTCGATCACCAGAAGTGAGCCCACAAACTCCTTCTCTCTATAGTTAAAGTCTGTGACCACTGAAGACAAGACACTTTTACTGTATGGGATAGCGGAAGTCAGTGGTATCCAGACACAGACTACTGTAAGGAATAGGGCAGGGCTGTACCAGAAAGGTGTGTGTACAACGCACAGGACAAGTGACTCCCCTATGGCAGAAATAAGAGAGGAGATGTCACTTTGTAGTGAATGGGTGACTGGGTGCTAAAAAGTTAAAGATGACATTCTTTTTTTAACATTTTATTAGGGGCTCATACAACTCTTATCACAGTCCATACATATATATACATCAATTGTATAAAGCACATCTGTACAGTCTTTGCCCTAATCATTTTAAAGATGGCATTCTTAATGAACAACTCTGTAAAAAAATTCATCAATGTCAAATAAAGGAGGACATATCTTGGAAGACAATGATAAGGATAATAATGTTCACCAACAAGAAACAGACACCAGAGCTATCTATCATCATGTTCACATGAGGAGTAACCATCTGTGCGTCCACACTGAGGATGAAGGATACATTCTGAACTCTCATGCCACAGAGGTTCTCTTTTATGTATAATAGTGTTTAAAAATTAAAACATTGATATCAAACATTGATAGCTTTTAACTATAGCAGCAGCAGTGCTTCTGTATCACGTGTATAAGCAGCCTTTATAAAAACCTCCATTTTCCTGTGAGGGTGTGTCTGTTTCTTGGGTCATAAGGAGAACCCCAACACAGGTAGTCCACTCCTCTGCTACTAAGTGGAGGGCCACATGCTAATACAGCTCTCTCTGTGTGCCAGTGAAACCTGTCCTGCTCCTTTCCTGGGAGCTCTGGGCATGAAGCCCCAGTACATTGGGCCTCAGCTATTTCCATTTTCAGCTAACTCAGAGGACACATCATGAATTTTGGACAAAGTTGTGTTTATGTTTTGGCCATTCTACGTGGTAATAATTGAGGAAAATGCTGTGTGGTTGTGTGTAGAATATTGGATGGGGTAGGCAGGGCAGTGACCTTATCACACTGTCTTTGTGATTGCAGGTGTCCAGTGTAAAGTGCAGCTGGTGAAATCTGGAGGTGACCTGAGAAAGCCTGGGGAATCTCTGAGACGCTCCTGTGCAACTTCTAGATTCACCTTCAGTGACTATTATATTAGTTGGATCCAGCAGTGTCCAGGACAGAGACTGGAACAGGTTGGTTTTATTAAAACTGCAACCAATGGTCAAACAACGGAGGATGCTTCATCTGTGAAAGGCAGATGATTCACTGTTTCTCCCCCCGCTCCCTCCCCCGATGATAGCATGTGCACCTCAGCCTCACTTGGTCTTCCACAGGGAGAGAGAGAGACCAGAGTTAAGGAGAGAAGGGAGGGGAAGGATGAAAAGGGGAAGGGGAACAGGGGAGTGAGGACCAGGGGAGGGGAAGGAGGAGCAGAGAGAGCTTTTTTATTGCTAATCAAGTCTTATATATCTTTGGGGACATGCAAGCCTCCTAATTGCAGGTAAAGACATATGTCACAGGAAGGGATTGCACTAATTGGACTACAGTAATGAATCGGGGGGACGATCTAGGGGTAGCCACAAAATACGACAGGGAGGTATTGGGAGTACAGATGTGACAAGATGGGTGGATCTTAGATTCAGAGAACCAGCTTAATTTTGGTTATCACTGAGCCAGTTTGACCTGTTCTCTTGCTCACTATTGAAACCATTATCAGTGGGGTGTGAACCCCACCAACAATGGAGCAGACTGCCTTCAGGGGGAATATCTCTGAGCATCTGACCTCCCACCATATGCTGGAAAATAGCCTCTAATGTTTGGCTTTCCAACTGAAGAGAATAAATGACAATTTATGAAAATGATACTTATGACACACTGCCTTGACCAAATCAAACTAGAACCCTTAACATTTTATAAATACATAGATGGTATTAATAAATGCACAGTTGTATTTGTCCACACATTCATACATATTTTAGTGTAGCCAAGAAGAGGTATAGTTTATACAAGTGTTAGTAAAATAAATTCCACATTCATGTGTTTATTCCAAATAAAACATGCTTAAACATGTTTCTGCTATCACTGGCTGTCTGTTGGCCATATTTTCTCAGTAACACACTTAACTTGGTTTCATTGGGTTGACTTAAAATACATCTGTTTCTGTGAGTCAGGAAACAAAGAAAGAAAGAGAAAGAAAGAATGTAGGCCAACAGAAATTCTCTCTTCTGCACACTAGACATTTTTTAATTGGATCAAGCATCATAAAGAATATACTGAAAACTTCACAGGTGAGTCAAAGAGGGGGAAAAGTCAACTGGTACAAATGAAGAATCTGGATGACATGAAGTACTGGTGGAAGAAGTCTGTCGAGTTGCCATTGAGGAGATAACTAAGGAAGTTGGAATTTCACATGGTTCAGCATTTTCAATTATTATGTCACAATTTTGGTTTCTTGATTGGTGCCAAAAAGCAATGCACAGGGATTGATGAGCTAAAAAATTGCTCCTGAAGAGCTGCTTTGTAGGAAATTGAAGTTAATGAAGCCAGTTTTGTGGAATGAAACTTAAGTATTGATAATTCTTGAATGTATCAAAATGATCCAGAGAGAGAGATCCAATGAAAACAGTTAGATCTGTAGGAATCATCTAGGTTGATATTCAAAGAATAACGGTCAATTCAGAATGTATGAAAGTGATTTTGTGGATTCTAAATGGCTAGTCTGGAATGAAATTCTCATAGGACAGAGAAAATCAAAAAGTATTATTATGAATAAGCTTCAAGAAAATGTAACATGGTATTAGTGAGAAAATGTCCTAGAATGTTGCACAAAGGATCTGTTTTTCTCTCTATCATGACAATACACCAGCTCATTCTTCAAGAGTAAGAATGGTTGTCCATTGAGGATTTTGTTTAGAAACCTTAACAGTGGTTCTCAACTTTCTTAATGCCATGACCCTTTAATATAGTTCCTCACATTGTAGTGATCCCCCAACCATAAAATTATTTTCATTTTTACTTCATAACTATAACTTTGCTACTCTTATGAATCGGCTGACCCCTATGAAAGGTCGCCCAACCCCAAAGGGATCCCGACACACAGCTTGAGAAATGCTGCCTTACACCATCCACATTAAAGAGCTGATCTTCCCCCTGCATATTTCTGTATTTTCCCATAAGTCAGAGAACATCCCTTGAGTATTGTGGAATTTTCAGTCTGACGTTCTGTAAATCAAGGAGCATAGAATATTTGGGGGAAGGTTCATAACAATAGCTTTACATTTTGATTATTTTTTGTTTAGTGAAAACATCTAAGACAGTGGAGAAATGTATTTAACTACATTTGTATATATGCATATATATGTATGCAATACCTATATCTTGGAGGAAGAACAAGATGGTGACCAAGCAGTACACATGGGAAGGACTCCACAAAGACCAGCGGAAAAGAACCAGGAGAGGGATATGCTACACTTCCAGAATGCAGGATTTTCAGCAGAAAGTTACATAACACAAATTTAATAAAATATCAGCAACATTTGCTGATAGACTCCCCTTTGTCACCGGCCCTCAACAATAACCAACTGTTTGAAGATTCCCAAATTGCTAGACTTAATTTTCCTAGTCCAGGAGCTAGCTAGGATGGTGGAACTGCTGAGCTTCAGAAACATAGCTCTATGGAACTAGCTTGAGACCAACATAAGCACAAGTAGACTTGGCTTTCAACACAAGTCAATGGAGGTCTAGCCGGATGCCCTAGAAGTCCTAAATCCCCAATAACCAAGATAGCACAACCTAACAGTGTAGTTACATAATCTGGTGTCACCTGTAGTCTAATAAGAGGAAAGAGGTGGAATTTAGCTTGTCGAATATGTCTCAGTTTGATGTCCTCATTTGGAGGGGCTATGGAGATAAACAGCTCACTAGAGGCCAGACACACTCTCTGCTTTGTCTTCCTGCAAGCAAGACATATGGAACCATGCTGATGGAGCAAGAGCGCTGAAGCTGGAGAAGCCACGTGGAGACCCATGCCAGTGCTGAGATGCTTCCACCACCACTGGATCCACAAGAATTTCCACCCACTGGCCTGGGATCTTCCTGCATTCAGTAACATTGCATGGATTCATAAGTCTAAAGAGGAATTTATGGACTAGTACTAAAATATGGGTTAATATCAGACTTATGGACATGTTCTGAACTGGGCGGGAATGTTTTCTTAATGTACAATTGCTCTTTGATATAAAATTCTCTCTTACATGCATAGGAATGCCTCTGGATTTGTTTCTCTAGTCAACCCGGACTAACACAATACCCAAGAAGTGTGGCAATAACTCTACAGGGCAGCCTGCAATAGTCATAGATAGTGAATAGACTAACTCTCAGAAGCTGGGGAAGTTACAACTATTCCTCTTTCCAGGAGATACAGCTCTGCCCCTCCCTCCCCATCTTAAGATGCCGACCAAAAAAGCATGGATTAAAAAAATATTTCTATAGCAGTTAATACACACCTGGTTGATTAACAAGGTATTGTCCTCACAATACAAACAGAAATTGCAACAGTGGGTTTTAAAAGTATGGGCAGGGAATTTGGGCATATGACAAAGACTAAAAGGTTTAGGGCCAAGAAACTTCTCCTTGTTCACATACCAAGCTATTCATCAGTTGTCCCATAACTCCATCCCTGGTCAGCACCCCAAGCCACTCAGATAAACAACCTGCCCTTTGATTCGGTGTGGTAGTTATATAACCTGGTGTCAATTTTGTACTTGAGAGTATTAAGAGGGAAGGGTGGATTCTATTCTGCCTAACATTTCATAGCCAATGAGGCCTCTGTGTGGGCAAGGCCTTCTCCTGAGGATTCTGGGAACTCCTGGATTTCATCTTTGAAGATGGGAGACATTCTCTCTCTCTTCACTCCCTGGGAAACAGCAACTGACAAGATACATGGAACTATGCTAGTGCCCTATGCTGCAGAAGCCGTGTGGACACTCGTGCCAGTTCAGAGATTCTCACAATGTCATTGAACCCGCAAGATTTCACACCCACTGGCCTGTGATCTTCTTGCATTCGGCATCATTACATGTGTTTCCCGAGTCTGAAGAGGACGTTATAGACTGGTATCTGACATATGGGCTAATGTTGGACTTATGTACTTATTCTGAACTGGGTTAAACCTCTCTCTTATACACATATGAGTGTCTATAAATGTGTTTCTTTAGTCTACCTGGATGAAAACAGTAGGCTATTGCTTCATTCCTCCCTACTAGACCAGCTAAGCAGGTGGAGGGTATAAAAGGCCCCCAAATGGATTTTTTAAGCTATGTATTTAATTTAAAAAATTTTTACAAAACAACCTTATCACCTTCAAACTACTTGCCATTACACTTAATATATTTGTCAAATCTGTGATTCCATTTTTGGAAATACTTTTCAAATTTGTCCGTTGGGATTTCTGATACACCTCCCTCATTTTTTTCTTCACCTCTTCTATGTCATCAAATCACTGCCCTCCTCAACTACCAACTAGGATTTTTTCCCCTTGGGATCACATGTTATGCAATCTTTTCAAAACCTCTAAATAGAAAAGGTAATTAAAGTCTGACCTGTTGGAATGAACTCCAAATGCACTATCCGCCTCACAGTAAACAACAACAACAAATTTGATTTCACTTGATGAGCATTCTTTGGTGTCTTCCACTGGTTCATATATCCTGATCAGGAAACATAATTTCAAAGCCACACACTGTACTCTTAAATTGGCCATCACAAATTCGAGGTTCAAGCAAAATTGCTTTCACGACAAAACTCACTGTGATCAGAAGGAATCTTCCCAGGAGACATCACTGGGTGAACTAACTCAATGCTTGCCTAATGGGAAAAAAAAGTGCATATTACAAAAACTTTTCCCAGTGGAGCTTTTCCCGTTTCTTTTGGTTGTGTTTTGGGTTTTTTTGGGGGGGGAGGTACCCCCACAGACCCGTTCTTCCAGTCCTATTTAGTCACGTCCATCATCCAGAAAAGAGAGAACCCCAACTCCTCTGACCTTGTTTACTAGAGGTCTGTCATCTTTAGATATTTAACCTAAATCATAAAAATTCAGGAGTCTCAGCCATACCAGGTACCAAAACCATTCCACTAGTCTTAATATCAACCCTACTCTTACATGTTATAAAATCATCACACTACCAGACACTGTCCCCAACTGCTCAAAAACTCCTGATCCACACACCCTTAGCTTCCCCAAGGACAAGGTTTAGACAGCAGATGTTCTTTTGCTGGCATTGTTGTTGCTCTGTGTTCTATCATTCCTATAATCCCTCCATATCTAAAACAAATTGTGCACTCTTCTTATAATTCATCCTTAATCAGGACTTCATTATGTGCTGGTATACGTAAGAACTGGGGGGTGGGGGGTAATGTTAATTTACTTTTTTTGCATTCACTTAAATTTGTTTTCCAGTTTTTGAACCCATCATCAATCCAGAAGTTAGCACCCACAACAGAGACAATGCTCCTGGACAAAACTTAGAGCCAAAACAAACATATATAAAGAGCTCTCACGATTCTTACTCTAGTATCATTTTTTTCTATTATTTTTTAAAACTTTACGTTTACCCTTTCCTTCTTTAATATTTAAAGGTTGATTTCTTATCCCTTTTAACCTATCTTTTATTTGTCCCCTTCTTTTATTCTCTTCCAACATTTTCTTTCTATCTCATTCTAATGAAAATAAAATCTAACACTATTCTTAAAATTTATTATCTTTTCCCCTGATCTATTAGCATTACCCATTTTCTGGTCATAGCAACAAGTACATTTGGGAGACCTAATTTCCTTTCATTTAACCTACAAAATAACACTACAGGATCTCTCACTTTTTTTGCTTACTTTTTCTTTGTTTCTTCCTCCTCCAACACTTCGTCTTCTACTTTTTAATCTACCCAAATAAAACCTAATCTAACACTCTCCCTCATACAGTTCATACTGTCCACTGCCCCCTCTACTGTACTATCTAACAGAGTTAAACACACACACACACACACACACACACACACAAGAAAGAGAAACAAACAACCAAATTCCAAACAGAACTAAATGCAATGTCTGAAACTGAACAGGCTATGGAATTACCAGAGAAATATATTAAAAGAATAATGATAGCACTCATACAACAGATGAAGGGAGAGACTGAGAGGAAAAGTAAAACAATAGAAAAAAGCTGGTAAGTTCACTATATGCCACAGAATAAAAAATTAAACAATACAATAGCAGCATTACAAAACACTCTAAAAAGGAAGCAGAAGAGAAGAGAGAGAAACCTGAGTTAGTGGGCTTGAAGATAAATCTGTCGACTCCAAGTAAAATAAAATGCAAAAGAGAAATAGAAAAACTTTAAGAACAATGTAGGATGCAATCAAGAGGAACAACATGTCTAATGGGAATCCAGAACAGGAAGGAAAAAAATACATACAAACAAGGAATAGTATTAGAATTCTCTTAAGAAAAATTTCCTCAATGTCTAAGGATGAAATGATAATTATTCAGGAAGCCAAAAGAATTACAATCAGGAGAAACCCCAAATGGAAAACTACTCTGCACAACGTATTCACTATGTCTAATATCAATTGGTAAGGGAAGAAAATGTAAGTGAAGATAGCAACAACAACAAAAAAGAACAATTATATACAATGGGTCAAAATAGCATAACTTCAGATTTCTCAATGGAAACTATGCAGGCAAGAAGAAAATAGAGTGAATTACACAGAACACTGGAAGAAAAAACTGTGAACTTACAATATTTTACCAGCAAAAATATCACTCAAAGATGATGGAGAAATAAAAGCATTGTAAGAGAAGAAGAAATTCAAAAATTCACATATAGATTGTGATAAGAGTTGTATGAATCCCTAATAAAATGATTTTTAAAAGAATTTAAAAGAATTCACAAGAACAAGACCACCACTCTGTTAAAAAAAAACAAACCCAAAATCCAGTGAAATACTATGGCCATCAATAACACCATCACATTTATTTGAAACCAACATAAAGACAATTCCTAACAAAAATAAACATACCCAGAGCGACACTGAAAGCAATAAATTAATATAGGAAAAACAATGAAACTATGAAAATACACATTAAAGACTCACACAAAACATTAACAAATGTAAAGAAAAATGTCGGTAACAAATATATACCTGTCAAGAATCTCACTGAATGTCAATGGACTAAATTCACCCATAAATGCATGTAAAACCCAAAGCTATCCACATCATCGATGAGAAAGCTGTAACAAATATAAGTATTCTATTGCAGCTCATGCAGAGACCACTAAGTACAATGAAAGAGGAACACACAGAGGAAGACAAGATAGATGACTAGAACATCTAGAATTACATCACTTATGCAAAGTGAAATATTTTATCAGCAGATTAAAATGAGAGCCCACAAACTGGCATGGGGGTAGGGGGTTACCAACAACATATCACACAAAGATCTAATCTTCAAAATGTACAGAACTCTACAACAACTCAATAAGAAAATGACAAACTAACTAATTAAGAAGAGGGGAAAAGACATAAGCAAACATTTCTCCAAAATGAAGTACAGATGCTAACAAACATAAAAAATGGTTGTGATGACTAGTCATCAGGAAGATGCAAATTAAAACCTCAACAAGATAGCACTTCATACCCATAATACTAGCCCAATTAAACAACAACAAAACAAAACCCACAGGAAACAACAAATGCTGGAGAAGATGTGTAGACGTTGGAACTAGTATTCAGTATAGTGGACTAGTAAATAAAGCACCATGGAAAATGATATGGCAGTACATACACAACTGGGAACAGAAATTCCATATGCCCCATCAATACTACTATTAAGTTTATACCCCAACGAAATGAGACACAATATGTGTAATTGTATGCTTTCCCATATTCAAAGCAGCACAATTCACAATAGCAAAAACTGGAAGCAGACAAATGTCCCATAGTGGAAGCATGAATTAAGAAACTATGGTGTGTACACATAATGGAAAACAATGCATTCCTAAAAACAACAACAAAAACCATGAACCATGCATCATCTCTCTTGTGTGCACTTTGTAAGAATCACCTCAAACAAGGAGACCTCACATTGGCTGGGTCACTCTGTCAAGAAAGGGGAAAAGGGGAAAGACTTTCCATTTGATGCTGTACAACAGTGAGAGAAGGCTCTGACAAATGAGCAGCCCCCCCCCCCCCCCACAGGAATGAAGGGAGAACCTTACTGGAACATCAAAGTAAGACCAGGGGATGGGGGCAACTACATTTGAAAGGAGGTGTTGATATTTTTGTTGCTGGGTTTGGTTGGTAAATGAGGAGGAGCAACCTCACTTCGTGAGGGATGCTAAACAATAATTGTTGGGAACCTAAGTGGTCAATAAACTGATTTTATGTTCCAGGGTTGACACTAATAATATGTTTCTACCCAACCCTGGATGAACTATGCTATGGAGTAAACACTATGATGACTGTAGATGTTGGCCTTACAGGCCAAGGGCCACATCAGGAGGACACAGAGTAGAAGCCCTACTGAATGCACTGAGCAATACACCAAATCTACCTGTACCCTTGATTAAGGATTGAACTATTTTTAAGGCAGGGGAGGGAAAACCTGTGGAAATGTTGGTCATTGGACATCCCTGGCTTAGTGGGTGTCCAATGCAGTGACACTGAGAACCACCAAATATTTAATACCTCAATGCGTTCCTTGCAATAATATGAACAGTTTTAATCTGATAGGCAAGTAGCTGCACTTGTAACAACTGATAAAAGTAAATTTTCCCTAACACCAAGAACCATGCTCAGTGTAAGCAGAGGTCATTCAATTAAGAAATCTTTCTGTACAAAGCAACAACTCGTGGATTGCACCTCAAAGTTATATACTTGCATAAACCCCTCATATCAACAGTATCTTAAATTCTATGTCATAAATTATTGATGCTATCAATGCAATCACATCTGAGGGGGCTTTGTTTTACGCCTTTTTGTTGTTGCTGCTGCTGTTGTTGTTGTTGGTGGTGGTGGTGGTGGTGGTCTTTTTGTCATAATATGACCACCAAAGTAAACCAGAGCAGATGGATTATAGGCTCCCACTTAACTCTATTCCCAATCCAAGAACAGTTAGTTCTGATAACAGGGCCTGCTCAATACTGACCTTAATGAAACAATCACTGAAGGTAAGGGAGCTACAGCAGTGTGGTGAAGAAAGCACATGGCGCCCCGCTAACAATTGGAATAGTGTCTGGGGTCTTAACGGTTTGTATTCAAACAGTCACTAATCTAAGTGAGGTGTCAACTAAGTCCACATGGATGAAGCACATGTGTGATGCAAAGATAACAAAATCCAAATATGGTGAGGGAAAAATAGCAAAGTTTAATTGTGAAAAACAAAACAAAAAAATTTATAGGAAAGTATGTAGGACAGTGGGGACCCCAAATCCATCTGGAAACCATCTAGTGAGAGTAAATCTCTGGCATATCCTCTTTAAACACAGGAAAGGGTCTAGAACAGCTTTACTATCAGCCAGAGATCATTGTAATCCTGATTATGTTCAATCACACCATAGTATAATATGATACTTTTTCAGTTAACCTCTCTCTTGACTCAACATGAATTTGCTGTAGCTTCAAGTATTCCTCACTTTATCCACTACAGTAATTTCTTCTCTGGCTTTTAAGATTTTTTTTTGGGGGGAGGGGCTTTTAAGATATTGTTGGTGGTATTTTCTTTATTAATCTTTATTTTTATTTTTATCTTTATATTCTTATTTTCTTCTTCTTGCCGGTTTGTTTTGGTTTCTGTTGGGTTTCCCAGACTGTGAAGCACAGGAGTAGATGCATAGAAACAATAGGTAAGGCAATGATTTAGGGGGGATGTGTGAAGGGGAGGCGGGGACAGTGAGGGAATTGGGGGAGCATACAGTAAGTACAGGAGGGGGAAGAAGCACTTGTAATGATTGTGATGATGTCTACGCAACTCATTTTAAAAGCAATTTATCTCTACATAGAAGCGTGTGATATTTGAATACTGTATGAAGAATATTGCTACTAAAACAAACAAATAGAAGCCAAAGTTGACCAATGATTACCGTGGTTGAAGGAGAAAGCACTGTTGCTTAGGGATCATTGAGTTTGATGGTTGTGGATGAATTTGGAAAAGGATACGAATAATCATTGTACAACATGAAACATTTTAATTAATGGCACTGAATTATACATGTAGAAGTTGTGTAATTGGAGAATGTTTTGTTGTGTATATTTTTGCTACAATTACAAAACTTAATTCATGAATAATAATGACTACAAGGAAGAAGAAAATGTTCTAAAATTGAAAACGGTGATAACTTCACAACTATTCTTGACATGATTGAATTATTGAATTGTATGACATGTGGATGACATACTAATAAAACTGTTAGAATATTTATCCCTATCAATATCTGTCATATCTATCTATCTATCATTTATCTATCACTATCAGTATGGTAGTTACACAATTTCAGGTCAAATTGAAAATATATAATGTGGTAAAATCTAGCCTGTCACTGAGGTCACAGATTGATGGTACCTCCTTGTGGGCATGGTTTTCTCATAAGGAGGAACATTGGAACCCACTCCCACCCCCAACTCTGTGTCTTCATCTTTATGCTGTAGAGACATTGGATCCACAAGAGTTTGTACCTACCATCATGTGATATTCCTGCATTCGGCATCATTGCATGTGGCTGCATGAGTCCAAAGAAGAACTATGGAATAGTATCGTACTCATGGACTTGAGTTGGACTGGGCTGGGATGTTTCTGTCAATATGTAATTACTTCTTCATATAAAGCTATTTCTTACACATATTTGAGTGACTGGTTTGAATTCTCTAGACAACCAGGCCTAACACAAGCAATCTCTCTGTCAATCTGTCAATCTATCGTCTATCTACCTAGCACTTATGCCTTAACAGAAAAAACAAGTGTGCACCATACTGTTAGAGATTACGGGAATCAAGAACATTACAAAGATTATAAATGATAGGTAATCATCACAGCAACCAAATAGCTTCAACATTAAAAATAGTACCTAAAAACAAGTAGTCTCCTGTCACTTTTATTTATTGAGTTTTAAGAACTTGGTTCATATTTTGTATATAAGGCCATTATCTCAGTTGGTTTCTACAAATATACCCTTTCCATGACTTTTGCTTTATATTTCTTAGAAGTGTCTTTCATAGAGCCCATAACAAAATGTCATTGAGTCTCTCCTGACTCATAGCCATGCTCTACAAATTTTTTGACTGTAAATATTTATGGGAAGAGAACAGAAAAACTTGATTAATTCACACGGACAGTTTTTCAGTTAGCAGTCCAATGACTATGACACACAGATGACACCAATATGTAGAGATATTGAGCACTCACTGATGGATACAAATAATTAGAGCCTTCAATGTGGTTTATATTTCATTATATAGAAATATTTAGTCCTCTCAAGTGGTTCCAAAAAATGTCATGAAAAAAACAAGAAAATACTGCAGTCACAGAATTCATTTCACCTAAATTCACAATCAATATCAATATAAGAAGCAGGCAATAAATACAAGGTAAAAGAAATTTCTTTAAAAAATCATTAAATATTTTAATGTCATTGTTGGGACTACGGTATGGCTTACCCCAGCCATGTCATTCTCTATCACCTAATATGGAAAAGAAATATTGACAATGAATTTTAAAAGACCAATGAAAACTTAATGTATATTTGAATGATGGTATAGGCAAAGATTACTGAATACACCATAAGTTTCAAGAACTAACAAATCTGTTTTGTACTCCTGAGAATTTCCATAGAAGTAAAGATGAAGATAATTTGTTTGGTTTACTTTTGTTTTAGAGGAATAGGGTCCCCAATTTTTTTACATAATTTATAGACCTGTGGAGATAAAACTATCTGCTTTTATGACTCCCATGTTCACAGCTCAAGATGGTGAATTTAGGTCACATAGTTCAACAACTAATCGTTTCCCTTATGTCAATAGTTCTATCATTTTAAGTAGATTATAAAGGTATAGAGAGTATATATACACAGGCACACACACTTAGTCTAATTCTTCGGAAATCTTCTGGTATGTGACATTTCTTAATAGTTCATCAGCTTCTATTGCAAGTTGGCACTTCAGAGAACACAAAGGTCAGTTTGAGAAACTATTTAAACACTGAAATTCGTGCGTGTAGTATAGTTTAAATGAAATATATATCATTTAAACAATGTATATAATTTAAACTAACTTTCATTTTGTTCCTTGGCTTTCTCAAGGCGCACAGAAGCTACATTGGGAGGACACTCAGGAGAAAAAGCAGTGGTCCAGGTGTGCTGGAACAAGATTTTTGGCTTTAGTTATCACTTAGCTCTCATGCTACAGCCTCGAGTAGCAAGAGAGGTGAATGTATGAGAGTACCATCTTCACTCACCCATTAGATTCCCATGGAGACATTGAATGTGGACACGGATGAGACTGTCTTCTTCACATAATGTCTTAATCACAGTCATGAAATAACTAAGCAGGTATAATTTTAAGCTGTAAAGAATTATTTATGATTTCTCTACAATAGTAGAAAAGTGGAATAAATATGATTGCCCTTTCATTGGGCCCATATTACTCTACAAATTCCAAATTGGAAAGTACTGAGAGCAACTGGATTAAATGACTGACCAAATATCACCCTGTGGCTTGGGACATGGGAAAGAAATCCATGCCATTGAGTGTAAAGCTCAAGGTGTTGATTTCCATAGTCCGGGGAGAACTTTTCAGCTTATTAAGAATATTTGTAGCCCCCAGAGTAATTTATTTCAGTGGACAGCACTGAAGCTGCAGCTCAAGAAGGACATGTCTGAGTAGAGAACATAGGAGCAAATTAAGCGGGAGGAAGAGAGATAGTGGAACACATCCTGGCCCACCAGGACTGGAGGACAATATTCCCGTTCAGAGCAGCCAATCCACAGAGAAGACCATGTGTCTGGCCCCATTATGAGACACAACATCCCGCACAGACTCATAGCCCTACAGGGGACAACACTGGAGACACAGTGTGGGAATTTCACCCAATCTGGTCCCCCAACAAACGGAGGCAAAAAACAAGAAGGTTGTGCAACAGAACAGCAAGGGGAACAGAGCAACAAAGTGCCCAGGGAATACCAAAAACAGACTTTGGGGTCAGGGCTTGGCACCCCATCAGACTTGACCAGAAAATACTCCTAAAGGCCAACAAACAGTCCTTGAATTAACCATAGGCTTTCCTTTGTTGTTGTTTTGTCATTGGATATTTTATTGTTGTTGTTGTTGTTTGTTTGTTTGTTACTTTGTTTTGCTTTGCTTTGTCTTGTTTTTGTGCACATGTGTGTCTAAATAAGATAGGCAGGATGAACAATCTGGTGGAGAAAACAATGGGACTGACAGTTCTGGGGGGACATGGAAGACGTGGAGGTGGGGGGAAAGGTATTGGGGTTAACAAATCCAGGGCAAAGGGAACAACAAAGTGATCCAAATTGGTGGTGAGGAGGGTGTCGGAAGCCTGGTAAGGCATGATTAAGGGTAATGTGGCTGAGAGGAATTACTGAAACCCAAATGAAGGCTGAGCATGATAGTGGGACAGGAGGAAAGTTAAAGAAAATAGAGGAAAGGGCTAGGAGGCCACTTCTAGAGGTCTAAATAAAGGCACATGCATATGTAAATATATTTTTATATGAGGATAGGAAATTACATCTATGTGCATATATTTATAGGTTTAGTATTAAGGTAGCAGATGGACATTGGGGCCTACACTCAAGTACTTCCTCACTGCAAGAATACTATGTTCTGTTAAACTGGCATTCCGTGATGCTCACCTTCTTGATATGATCACTGAAGACAAAGCAGGTGAATAAAAAAATGTGGTGAAGAAAGCTGATGGAGCACGGCTATAAAAACATATAGCATCCAGGGTCTTAAAGACTTGGAGGTAAACAATCAGCCATCAAGATCAGAAGCAACAAAGCCCACATGTAAGAAGCACCTCAGACTGTATGATCATGAAGTGCCAAAGGGATCAGGTATCAGATATCAAAGAACAAAAAATCATACCACTGGGTGCTTACCTTCCCAGTATGATCACTGAAGACAAATGGGTGCATAAGCAAAAGTGGTGAAGAAAGATGATGGTGTCCATTTATCACAAGACACAGAATCTAGGCTCTTAAAGGCTTGAAAGTAAACAAGCTGCCATCTAGCTCAAAAGCAACAAAGCCCACATACAAGAAGCACACAAGCCTGTGTTATCACTAGGTGTCGAAGGGATCAGTTATCAGGCATCATCGGAACAAAAAAATCATATCATTATGAATGAGGGGGAGAGCGGAGTGGAAACCCAAAACCTATCTGTAGGCAATTGAACATCCCCTTATGGAAGGGTCACAGGGAGGAGATGAGCCAGTCAGGGTGCAGTGTAGTAACGATGAAACATACAACTTTCCTCTAGTTCCTAAAAGCTTCCTTCCCCTACTCCCCTACCCCCACTATCATGATTCCAATTCTACCTTACAAATCTGGCTAGACCAGAGGATATACACTGGTACAGATAGGAATTACAAACACAGGGAATCCAGGACAGTTAATCCCTTCAGGACCAGTGTTGAGAGGTGATACTGGGAGGGTGGAGGGAAGGTGGGATGGAAAGGATTACAAGGATCTACATGTAACCTCCTCCCTGGTGACTAACAACCCTAACATAGGGAGATATCAGACAGTGTAAGATATGACTAAATAATTATAATTTACAAATTATTAAGGGTTCATGAGGGAGGGGGTAGCAGAGAGGGAGGGGAACAAAATGAGGAGCTGATACCAAGGGCTCAAGCAGAAAGCAAATGTCTTGAGAATGATGATGGCAACATATGTACAATGTGATTGAAACAATGGATAGATGTATGGGTTGCTATAAGAGTTGTATTAGCCCCCAATAAAATGACTAAAATAAATAAATTAAATGTAATTAGGAAAAAAAGAGTATTTTTAGCATGCGTAATAAAAACATTCAGTTCAGAGGGATACTGTCATTAGATTTACACTTCAGATTTCATGATCTCTGTCATGAACTTATCTGAGACAATCATGATCATCATATTTAGAAATGAAGGTGACCTGGACTAGTCGGCAGATACACATAGTCTGGGATTTAAGGTGGTCAGACAACCCACAGCAGCAGATGGCATAAGATGGCACTTTGTTGAAAAGACCAGTATCAAGTGATGCCATTCCAGCCTATATGTGAAAAAAGAACCAAGCCTGCAATGTCTAAATGACACACACAAATATGACTGTGTTTAAGTATCTGGAAATTGATAAAATCTATGGCTCTTTCTGTCAAAGCAGTTACTTATTCCCCTCAACAGCATCTGGCTCAGAGAAGTCCAGGTGAATTTGGTTTAAATTTGGTTAGTTGTGATATAATACAGTGGTTATAACCAAGCAGAAAACGAGTTAGGGAGACCAACTCTAACTCTAGACCATTTTTGAGACCTAGGATATGAAAAAGAGAAATGAAAAGGGAACCGCTGTTGGAAATTAGCTTTAAAACGCTTGTTTTGAGTTGCTACTTCTTAATTGTCAATAATATGAACAATTTTCCATAAAGCTCAATCTGTGAGTTTGGGTAAGCAGCAATTAGAGTGCTGTGTCCAGAGCATAAATGGAGATACTGAATTTGGGGATGCTGACATTTCAGATGTACCAGCGTCACTTGGGTAAAGGGCATTTAAAACAGTTTCCACGGTCATTCTCCAAATGCTGAGGCCCTGTTGCCTGTGGGAAGCGCAGGCCTACATTAGAATCCAGAGTCTCTATTCAGTCTTTAGCAGGTGTCTTTCCATTGAAGATGTGACTTACTGCTTTGGGTCCTCATTCCTACTCTGCCCCTTCTGAGAGAGATGCTGGCCGCAGTACCCTCCTCCTATGAAGGCATGAAAGGGCTGGGGTCACACAGGGTGCTGACGGAGATTCCAGCTGGAACACCTGCCTCCTATGCTGGCTACAAGGGCTGGGGGGGGGAAGGCTTAAAAGCTGGCACTGGCGACCGCACAGGGCACCCCAATGCTGAGATTGGAGAGATGGCTCTTGTGGGGATCCCAAAGCCGTGTCCTAGTCTCCCTAGGAGGAGGGAACAGTGATCTTTTGAGCTGCAGGCACTGTGAACAGCACAGGCTCCACAGCAATGTGGGGCTAGCCTGAAAGGGCAGCAGTGGCTCCAACAGGACACAGAGGGCAATGGTGCCCACCTTCCCCACTGGGAGTAGAGCGCCGCAGCAGGCAGGCTCAGAGTTCCCAGCTGCTGGCACTGCAAACCCCACAGTGCACAGGGGTGGACAAAGTCGGCTCTGCTGGGAACACAAAGTCATGTAGCTACCCGTCCTAATAGGCAGGAACTTTGGCCAGCACTATGAACAGTGTAGGGTCCGGGCTCAGAGGAACACGCCTTGGTGGGCAGGTTTAACACTCCCAGGGGTTGGTACTGGATACCCCATGGTGCACCATGGCAGAAAGGGCTGGCTCTGACACAGGGTCCGGGCTATGGTGGCAGCCCACTGTACTGGGAGGAATGCACTGAGGTGAGGCAGGCTTAGCGCTCCAGGACAGAGGCACAAGGCTCTGCAGTGCTGGGAGCCAGCCTGAAGTAGCTCCCCTGGAAAGGCAATGCAGTAAGCAGAAGTGAGATTGCCTCCAGCCATGGGCTCATACCTGCGGGAAGTGCTTCCCAAGCAGGGAGTGGAGAGACAGTTAAGTTGATGGATGGGCAAATGGGGTGCTGGTGGAGAGGTTTAAGGCAGCAATGGGGGTGAATCATCCACTGCGGAGGTTGTCCAGGCAGCCATTGGAAGAATGCAGGTGAATTAAGGGCCTTGGGTGAATGGAGGGAGGGACCCCAGCTCAAGGGCAAATCACTGCCACATGGAGAGAGGGAAACTGTGGGAAAGGCAAACTTCTCTCCTAGTGGGGTCCCATGAGTAGGCAACTGCTATAGGGGGTCCCACCACAGCTGCGTGTCTTGGCAGAGCAGCCAAGCGATTCTAGGTGTGGAGTCCAGTTCTGGGGGTGGAGTGAGGCTACAGCTGGTCTCTGCTACTGTGGAGGAGCCCTGATGACTTGAGATGTCCCAAGAATGGAATGCTGACTAACCGAGGCCCTGGCTCAGAACAAATGCATGGGTTGGGGGTACAGTTCTGTACCAGGGGGATCTTTCACTCACCTACTCTTTCCACTCGGCTACCTGGAAAACAAACCCACCTTTTTCAAAAGAGCCCTCAGAGTGTGTGGCTCACCTGGTCCGCCATCATCCCTCTCCTAATCATGTACATTTGAGAAGCAGAAATGAGGTGACGTTCATAGCATGAAAACAAAGAAAAGCATTAAACAAAGGCAACAGGTAACTGTGGAACCAGAAATGCTTTGTCACGTTGGTTCTTTCAATGTGTTGGCAATGCTCCAAAAGCAATTGGCAAGTAAATTCAACCTTAAGATTAAAAGGAGCAGTATCACATGTACCATAACTTGTAATACGAAAATCAAATTTAAAAGGAAGTAGACACAAGACCGATATAACATTAATAATTTGATGGATTTTCTTTTTCTTTAATCCTTCATGAACATAGGTTTATTATGCCTACAAGTAACAAATAATCAAGGGCAGGCATGCAGAATTGTCTTCTTAGTTAAATGAGACTTTTTCTAACAAATGTATCAAATGCAGTTTCTTCCATAACAGTGGAATGTGTGCAATGCTTTCTGGACACAGTGGGCCTGGATGACTGTTCTGCACTCTCCCGCGGCATTTCTCTTACTACTCTGAGAGAACGAAATAGGTCTTACCAACATTGCACCCATAACAGACAAAAAGAAAGCCTAGTGAACATTTTCCTGACACTGATTAAATACTTTGATTATCAAGATCTCTGAATTATTTGCAGGCATGAATTATTTTCAAAATAACTATTTCCCTGAAATGTTTAGTTAACACAGTACGGCCCTGTGACATAGATGGTACACATTGCGCCGCGGACTGCAACATCAGCAGTTTGATATCAATCCAGCTTAGCGGGAGAAAGAAGAGGCTTTGAATATCTTTTAATCATCAAGACTCTTCTCCTGGCACTATATTAGATAACACTCCATTATGATTCACATTTGTCAGTTTATATTCCGGAAGTGGGAAAAATCTTCATTACTGCTAATCCGCTGAGTTTTAAAGTTCCACAGATACCTGTTCACCAGGGGGTAATACTGGTAGTAATTGAAATACTTGTTGGGTAGACTGTAATATGTAAAAATTTGTGATCATGGGAAACCTACAATATAATTGTCCCAGAGAGAAAATTAACTGAATTGTCATATTTAACGAGGTATTCCTCCTATCCCTTTTCCTATTGACTGGACAACAACTGGGTATATTTGGTAAATAAGGAATTTATTTGGAATAATGAAGCTTTTCTTAGCAACTATAGCTAAGTTTGTGAAGGTCTCCACCATCACATCTCTGTAGAGTTGCTTCTGAGAATCATCCAGCAATGCTCATTCTTCTGGGGTAAAATCCACAGCCACATTCTCAACAGTCACTGAATCCTAAAGTAACCCACAGGATCTCCTTCATTTGAGGAATAAGCAGTCAAATATGTGTGAACAGAAAAATGAAGCATCTAATCCTGAGAAATTTTCTTTATATTGTGATTTGACACATGGTTATGGGTTCTATAATGTCTACCGTAGGGTTTACCCATTATTCTAGCCATATATATTCACTTCTCCAAAAGTTTCATCTCATCCCATAGACTTATCAATATGAAGAACCTTCAATATTTTAATGAAAACCTTACATTACCTTTAATTCCATTTTTTCATACTCACTGTGTAAAGTCTCAAGTTTTTAAAATAATAAGCTTATCACTGCTCACATGGACTTCTCAAATCCAGGCTACAACCTAACTTTAAGAGTTTATAATATTTCAGCAATTCTCCACTATAAACAACATATTCCATAACATCTCTCTCTTTCTATTTCTCTCCATCTCTCTCTGTGGTATGTGGGTATATGAGAGATGGGTGGGGGTATATTTATGGAGAGGAGGTGAAACACCTTCCACAGTGATATCTCTCTCTATTTATATATATCTATATACATATATTTATATAAAATAAGTGAATGTTGAAATATTAACAATTAATAAATACTTCAAGACTGGTATCTTATGGGTTTGCCAGTTTTTTTGGGTTTTTTTTTTGCTTCCCATTAACCACTTCATGAAATAGCATATGATTAACAACTGAAAGACTTCAATATATAATTCAAATGTGCTCTGAAGTATTCCAGATAAACATGTCTTGAGTAATTGCCTGAATACCAATGAATATGTTTAATCAAACACATGCAAATCTTGAAATGGTCTATGCTCTCAAATTTGGGAAACAAGTGTTTGTCCATAGACTGCTGGTTATCCATATTGTTGTGCATTCAAAAAAAGGAGATATTTAAATAGACGTGAAATTTTTCAAACAATATTTTATGATACACATGCAAAATTCTGCTGAAACTAATACAAAATAGAGCTGCAATACTCGATCAACAGAACTGCTTGGCACTCAAGTAAATGGAAAATAACTTCTGGAATTAGAACTTCTGATATTATGGGTGATATCAAATGGTTCCAGTAAAAGATTGGATTAAGAGAGTACCATAACAATATTCCCCTGTCTTCTTGTCTTTATGGTAATTGTTGCAGTAGGGAAAAAAGGAAGCTATTCAAACAGAAAAATGGGATGCTTCAAATTTTAAAATCATGAAATGTACAGTATATATTTAATATATTTTTGGGAAAAAAATCATCTGAAACATTAAACATATGGATAGGAGAAAATCATTTTAAAAAGCTGTGAAGTAGAAACTGATCTTTCTGGTTGAAAGTGAGGAGAATCTGAAGAAATAACTAATGAAGATCAAAGATTATAACATTGAGCATCACTATAACAACACACACAATTGAATTAATCAGCAACCCCAGCAGAGTTTGAGCATGATTTGAAATCAAGATTTATATATTACTGAATCCATCATCATTATCCTTGGAACCAGCTATCAAGAACTCAAAGCACCTATTAAATTGGGCAATCTTCTGCCAAGGGCCTACTTAAAGTGCAGAAAGCAAAGGTGCCATTTTAGGACTAAGGTGAGCTTGGCTCAATCCATGATATTTTCATCACCCCATATGCATATTTTCAAATGGGCAATCAATCAGAAAAAATGTAAATTAATTCATGTGAATTTTATGATATTGGTGCAGAATGTTGAGTATACCACAGACAGCAAGGAGAATAAACAAACCTATCATGGACAATGGAGCAATGGTAGTACAGTGAGCTAACTGCTGGGTCAGTCCTTTGAAAGTATCAGTCATTTCACTGGAGGAAGTCAAAGTTTCTATGCCCATACATAGTTACAGTGCAAGAAACCTCCAGGGCAGTTCTGCCCACAATTTTAAAGCTACTCTGTTTTGGAATCACTTTTTTGGCAGTGAGTTTGTATTTTTTTATTTTGGTCTCTAGGAATAAGTACAGGACAAATGCTATTAAAAATCAAAGATGATGAGGTATCATCCTCAATACATGGGACATGTTATGAATGGGATCCTCTGAAGAAAGAGACACAATTGTTTAATTTTTGAAAACAGTCAAGAAAAATAAAATCACCTTCAGTGGCTGTGTTTTTAATAATAGCCCAATAATGGTGTTAATTATGTAAGGCAAGGTAAAGACACTGCAAGCCTAGGCAGGATTTCATTCTGTTGTACAAAGGGGCATTACCAGTGAGGAATGTTTTTACAGGGCTTACAATCACCATACATAAATATAAAGAATAGGAATTCTGGCTTATTGACCAAATGGACACATTTCATTCAGACTCATTCTTTTGATGAGGCCATGAGAAGATATGTGCAACAGTGTAAGAGCCAAATCTACCATCTCTAAAAAAATCTAAAGAAAATATTTCACTGACTGATGGAGAAAAGAAAACTATAGTGAAGAAGCAATGGTGACTTTAAATGTGCTAAGAAAGCATGTCCTTTGGTCGACCTGTATATCTAGACTTACTCAGGAAGTTTATCATCACTGTTATCCAGTGTTTGGAACCACATATGCATTTGATAGCAATAGACTGCATCATACAGCTCCATCCCTTGTCCCCCACCCATCACACTTCTGCCTTTGAATCTAACCTCGGGTTTCAGTGATTCTTATCTGACCTTACTCTGTATAATGAAAATAACCTAGGTTTCTGTAGTACTCACCATTTTGTAGTACAGCTCCTGGAAGAAAAATCAATGCACTCTCTAAATAGCAAGCAGAGACACTAGGAAATTTGGAGTCAGGTGAATGGATTTGGTTCACAGCCATCCAGAAGTTCAAATCCTTGTGATGCTTAAGTGTGCAAGACAGCAGTCCCACGTTTCTGGCTCCCTAGACTGGACTGTATTTTGTTATGTGTGGCCAATCTGCAACCTGAAACTGAAGAGGAGTGATCACTTAGGTATGTCAGTGTTGGCCTGAACTTCTTGCCCTAAGAGAGACCACCCTGAGCCACTGAGCTGAAGATTAGGATCCAAACAGAAGTATTTGTTGTAAAGACAGGGCCCACGCTATGCTAATAAAGTCCATTCTTCTCTTCATCAGGTCCCCTTCATTGACATTTCTGTAATAGAAGCAGGTATTTCCTAGTCTCAGAGGATTAATGGATTCCAGGTGTTCCCGAAAGGCAATTATGACCCTGGATTACTGTATAGCCTTGGGAGTTCAATGCTTAAGTTGAGTGTTGACCTAGGTTTTGAATGGTTGACTTCGAAGAGGAACCCTTCACACTTTAATTTGTTATCAAAATAGGTGAATTTTCAGGAAGAATCTGTTTTCAAGCCAAGTCAATATACTCATTGCTACAATATTCTTATGCTAGTTTTATTGCTATAAAAATATTTACACGACTTCCAGGAAGATGGCGATGGAGTGACACACACCAGAGGGACTCCACAGTATCCAGGCCAGGAGAGTTGCTCAGAGTGAAATTCAACACCACTGGATCGCAGGAGGTGCATCATAAAGATAAATAGGCACAGATCCACGGGGTTTGAGGGGCTGGGGGCTTTTGGCTTACCTCAGTGGAAGCCGGCTGGGCCTCGACCCTAGTCAAGCTGCCGGATCTGCCCAAGCTGGGACCATTTGGAGCCTGTAGCAGGGTTTGGTCTCAGCACAGCCACAGTTTTCCCCTACCTGCCTCAGGGCAGGGACAGGACGCTTGCGGCTCCACTGGCAGGGATCGGGGTTCAACTACATTGTTGCTTCTGTTTGCTTGTCTGCTCTATATTCCCACACAGCCTTGGAGGGCTGTGCAGGGGCTTTTTCAAGGCACAGCCGCAGCCGCGCCGCGTGGTCTGAGCAGGGACTAAACCCAAACCCCCACAGCTCCATAGGCAGGGATTAAGCTTCAGCTACACTGTGGCGTCTGTTAACATCTCTGCTCTCTGTCCCCCCACTTCTCTGGGGGCTGCTCAACAGTTTTCTTGTGACCCTTCTTGGGGCTCAGCTGCAGACTACCGCTGGGGCTTGGGGCAGGGAGTAAGCCCTTTAAGATCCACAGGCAGGGAATGGGACTCAGCTACATAGTTTCTTTTGCTTATCTCGCTTCCCTGTACCCTTGCACAGTCTAGTATCACTTTTTGATTTTTCTCCCCCCACCCTTGTTCCTGCCCTGCTCTCTCACACTCCATTGCGGACTTACGGGGCACTCCCATTGCCCTAGGGCATTTGCGCCTGGGTCACACCCAGCTAGGTGAGCTCCACCCTGCATAGATATCCCAAGGCTAGGGTAAGGCCTGCTTGCTCTCCACGGGATACTCCTCAGACTTCTCACCAGGTAGTTCCTGCCTGTGTACCTGGGGACATAAGGCAGCTCAGGCAACACTTATCAATATTCAAACCAATAGCGGGAACTTCAGCCCAGCCTCTGCACCACTGGGGCAGGCACTCGACCTGACATCTGGGGCACTCCCCTGATAGGGAAGCCACAGGAAGATAAAGTGGTAGGTTAATCCCGTAGCAAAATCAGCTGTAGGTTAATCCCATAGCAAAATCAGCTGTAGGCAAATCGAAGAAGCATTCCTATAAGTCTTCCAGAGAGAGACTAGAAAATGGCACCTGGTCCCTCAAAAACAACTCAACGCAAACAGCCATCACCCACAACGACCTCAATGAAAAAACAGGAGAAACAAAAGACCAACGCAGAAGATGTCCTGAACATAGCAACCTACATAGAAGAAGCAGACATTGGGATGCCATACAAAGACACTCTCAGAATGCTGCTTGGAGCCATGCAGGATATGAAGGAAATAATACAGAAAAAGGATGAACGGATAGAGGAGATAAAAGACATACAACAAAGGGAAATACAGGAGCTTAAGGAGCAGATAACGAAAAACAATAGCAGAATCGTGTTCCTTGAGAATCGATTGGAGGAATCAGAGAACCGCATCAGTGTTGTGGAGGACAGCCAAGCAGACTGTAATAAACGTGAACAAAAATCTAATAAGAGCATCAGAGAAGCCGAAGAAAACCTAAGAGCTATGTCTGATGCTATGAAGCGGAACAACATTAGAATAATTGGCCTACCGGAGGAAGACACAACAAAGAAGTCATCTGAAACAATAGCGAGAGAATTCTTGGAGGAAAACTTCCCCAGCCTAATGAATGAAAACCAAGCAACCATCCAGGAGGCTGAAAGAACACCAGCACGACGGGACCCCAAGAAGAAATCACCAAGGCACATAATAGTTAAACTATCCAACTTTGAGGAAAAGGAGAAAATCATGAGAGCAGCTAGGGAAAAGCAAGCAATCACATATAAAGGTTCCCACATAAGGATATGCTCAGACCTATCAGCAGAAACTATGAAAAAAAGGAGAGAGTGGAGTAACATATTCCAAAAATTGAAAGAAAACAACGCAAATCCTAGAATATTCTACCCAGCCAAATTATCGATCAAGATCTATGGAGAAGTAAAAGTCTTCCCAGACAAGGAAAAACTCAAAAAAATACGTTACAACAAACGCAGCCTTACAAAAGATCCTCGCCGACTCGGTATGGGCAGAAGAACAACACTCACCAAGCACAAATAAGAGACCAACACATAGAACAACCTCACCCAGAGCACAACAAAGAGAAAACAGACCCCAAGATAGCAATGGCTTAAAGATGGAAAGAAGTCAAGAATGATACACACACACTAATGAGAAAGGAAAGTAGGAAAACTCCCAACACAAAAGGTATAAAATGGCATCACAGAGTCCGCACATTGAGATAATCACCCTGAATATCAATGGCCTGAACTCAGGCATTAAAAGACTGGGACTAGCATAATGGCTTAGAAAACACAACCCATCAATTTGCTGCCTACAGGAGACACATCTCAAGGCTACAGACAAAAACAGGCTGAGAATCAAAGGCTGGAGAAGGACCTACCAAGCAAACAGCAATACAAAAAAAGCAGGGGTTGCAATCCTTATCTCGGATAAAATTGACCTCAAAGTGCAAACCATAAAAAGAGATAAGGAGGGACACTATATAATGCTCAAGGGAATGATAGACAATGAACCACTAAGCATTGTAAACACATATTCCCCGAATGAGAGACCAGCTCAATACGTCAACCAAACATTCCAAAAGATTAAGAAAGAAATCACAGACTCAACAATTATACTGGGCGACTTCAACTCACCACTCACTGAGAAAGATAGATCACAGGGAAAGAAACTCAACAAGGAGACTAGAGAACTAAACTCCACAATTAGACAATTTGACCTAATAGATATTTACAGAGCTTTTCATTCAAATAAAAAAAATTTCACATTCTTTTCAAGTCTATTCGAAGATAGACCACATGCTGGGGCATAAGGCAAATCTACATAAATTTAAGCACATTGAAATAATACAGACCTCTCTCTCTGACCACCGTGCCATAAGACTGGAAATCAGCAAAAGGAAGACAAAGAAAATAAGAGCAAATAATTGGAGGATGAATAACACTCTACTGCAAAAGGAGAGCATACTGGTGCAGATCAGAGACGAAATCAGGAAATTTCTAGAAACCAACGAAAATGAGCACACGACATACCAAAACTTATGGGACACAGCAAAGGCAGTCATCAGAGGAAGGTTCATAGCAATACAAGCACACCTAAGAAAAGAAGAGAGACTCATGACGGATACACTGATGCGAAATTTACAAAAACTAGAGCTGAGTCAGCAGGACAACCCTACTAATAGCAAAAGAAAAGAAATTATAAAAATCAGGGCTGAGATTCAGGAGAGGGAAAATAAAAAAACTATGGAAAAAATTAATATCGCTAAAAGTTGGTTCTTTGAAAGGATAAACAGGATCGATAGACCATTGGCAAACCTAACCAAAGAAAGGAGGGAACAAATCTCAATAGCAAGAATAAGGGATGAAAGAGGGGTCATTACAACAGACCCTAATGAAATCAAAAGGATAGTTACACAATACTATGAAGGATTGTACTCCAATGAATTCAACAATTTGGAAGACATGGACAAATTCCTGGAAAAACAATCCCTCCCTAGACTTTCCTCGGTGGACATCAAGAATCTCAACAGACCCATAGCAATAGAAGAAATAGAAAAGGTTATCAAGGGATTACCAACAAAAAAATCCCCTGGACCAGATGAATACACTGGAGAATTCTATCAAGCATTCAGGGAAGAACTAATACCAATCCTACACAAACTTTTCCAGAACATAGAAAAAGACGGCAAACTCCCAAACTCCTTCTATGAAGCTAGTATAACTCTGATACCCAAACCGGGCAAGAATCCCACAAGAATCGAGAACTACAGACCGATATCCCTAATGAACATTGTTGCAAAATTCCTTAACAAAATACTAGCCAACAGAATACAAAAGTATATAAAACAAATAATTCACCATGACCAAGTGGGATTCATACCAGGGATGCAGGGATGGCTCAACATACGAAAGACCATTAGTATTATTCGTCACATTGACATGAAAAAGTATAAGAATCACATGATTATATCAATAGACGCAGAAAAAGCATTCGACAACATCCAACACCAATTCCTGTTTAAGACACTAGCGAAGATAGGAATGGAAGGAAAGTTCCTCAAGACAATACAAGCTATATATGAAAAACCAACAGCCAAAGTGGTAGTCAATGGAGAAAAGACTAACACAATCCCACTGAAAAAGGGGACCAGACAAGGATGCCTTGTCTCCACTCCTATTTAATATTGTGCTGGAGGTTTTAGCTAACAGCATAAGGCAAAGTAGTGACATCAAAGGTATTCGTCTGGGGAAGGAAGAGGTGAAACAATCGTTATTTGCAGATGATATGATTTTATATATGGAAATTCCCAAAAGTTCCACAAGGGGAGTACTAGAAGCAATAGAGGAGTTTGGCAGAGTGGCAGGATACAAGATCAACAAACAGAAGTCCATCGGACTGTTATACACATCAGATAAGACCAGAAGAAGAGATCAAAAAGGTGGTACCCTTCACAATAGCCAAACACAAATTGAAATATCTAGGGATACACCTGACTGACAAAAAAAAAGATCTATATAGGGAAAACTATGGACACTATTACAAGAAACTAAGAGTGACCTCAACAAATGGAAGAATATTCCATGCTCTTGGATTGGGAGACTTAATATAGTTAAGATGTCAGTTCTGCCAAAAGCACTATATAAGTTTAATGCTATCCCGATACAATTACCATCATCTTTCTTCAAAGAAATGGAAAAACTCATTACCAACTTCATATGGAGAGGGAAGAAGCCCAGAAGTAGCAGAGAACTCCTCAAGAACAAGGACACCATGGGAGGGCTTGCTTTACCTGACTTTGGCGCATACTATGCAGCCACAGTTCTCAAAACTGCATGGTATTGGTACAATGACAGATACTCAGACCAATGGAAGAGAACTGAAAATCCAGAAATAAAAGCATCAGCATACACACAGCTGATCTTTGACAAGGGCCCCAAAAATATCAAATGGGAAGCAGATGCCCTCTTTAACAAGTGGTGCTGGAAAAAATGGATATCAACATGCAGAAAAATGAAGCAAGACCCTTATCTCACTCCATGCACAAGAATAAACTCAAGGTGGATCACAGACCTTGAAGTTAAACCCCAAACTATTAGGGCCATCAATGAGGGATTTGGGACCAACTTGAGAACTTTGGTGCAGGGAATACACAGGCTATCAGAAATAGGGAAGGACACAAACACAGAGGAGGCACAAATTGACAAATGGGATATACTGAAGATAAAACACTTGTGTACATCCAAAGAATTCACCAAGAGAGTAATAAGAGAGTCCACAGACTGGGAAAACATCTTTAGCAATGACACATCAGACAAAGGCCTTATTACTAAAATTTATAATATTCTGCTAGATTCCAAAAAGAAAAAAACCAATAGCCCACTTGAAAGGTGGGCAAAAGACTTGAACCGAAATTTTACAGGGACAGAAATCTGAATGGCCAACAAACATATGAGAAAATGTTCCCGATCTTTAGCCATAAGAGAAATGCAAATTAAAACAACAATGAGGTACCACCTGACACCCTCAAAGGTAGCCCAATTCAAAAAATCAGAAAGCAACAAGTGTTGGAGAGGCTGTGGGGAGACAGTAACTCTCATCCACTGCTGGTGGGACTGTAAGTATGTACAGCCACTATGGAAATCAATGTGGCGATACCTAAAACAGATGGAAATAGAGTTACCATATGACCCAGCAATCCCCCTACTGGGCATATACCCAGAAGAGGCAAGAAACAAACCAAGACCAGACATCTGTGCTCCAATGTTCATTGCAGCACAGTTCACAATTGCAAGGAGTTGGAAGCAACCCAAATTTCCATCAACTGACGATTGGATTAAAAGACTGTGGTATATACTTACAATGGAGTACTACGCATCACTAAAAAGCAGTAATGAACGTATGAAGCATATAGTGGAATGGGAAGAACTGGAGGAAATCATGCTAAGCAAGGTAAGTCAGGCACAAAAGCACAAGTACAACATGAGCCCGCTGAGGTGAGAATTAAAATTTTTTTAAAAAAGCAAAAGTGGCATAGGGGAAAAAACTACTGTATACAAACATTTTAGGGGTGAAGACTGTGTAGTATGGAAGGGACCAGACCAAAACCAGGGATGTACATGGTAGACAATGGTGGAGGAAGGGGGGAGAGGAAAACAAAAGGATGAATATAAGGAAGAAAAGGGGAGCAGGGGCATGGGCATTAATCCACCCAAGGGGAGGGTATTGTTTATATCTCCACAGGGAAAGTGGGACCAGACTTCAACCCAGTGCCACAAGGTGTGAATGCAATATCCCGGCGTGGAGTAGGGAACCAGTGGAGAGGTCTGGGAGGCTGGCCTCAGCACCATAAATTTAGTGGATTCCTGCCCCTCCCCCCAAAATAATTTGTTCCAAAGGATGACATTGACTCTGCAGCTCCGGGAGACGAGCATATATGATCAGAGCACACGGGAGCTGATGAAGGGGCAGGAGGAGAGAGTGGAGCACAACCTGGCCCACCAGGCCATGAGGATGATGTTCCTGAGTAGAGCAGCCAGTCCATAGAGAGAACAACATGGCTGGCCCCACTATGAGAAATGATGCCCCTCATTGGCTAAGGGCGATACAGGGGACTGTACCGGAGACACAGTGTGGGAATTGCACCTGACCTGATCCCACCACACGGAGGCAAATCAATGGGGGAGTGCAGCAGAACAGCAAGGGAATGGAGTGGCAAGGTCCCCAGGGAATGCTGAAAGTGGACTTTGGGGCCAGGGTGTGATGCCCCAACAGACTGGAATGGAAAACGCTCCTAAGGGCCAGCAAACAATCCCTGAACTAACTACAAGCTTTTCTCTTGTGAACTGTTTTGTTCTGTTCTTTGTCAGTGGTTTGTTTTTGTTGTTTTGTTGTCTGGTTGTATACTGTTGCTTTGTTTTCCTCTGTCTTGTTTTCGTGCATGTTAGTGTCTCCACAGGTCTGACTGAATAGGACAGGCTGGATGAACTATCTGGAGGAAAAACAACGGGACCGACAGTTCCGGGGGACTTGTGGTGGGGGGTTAGGGGGGGGTAAGGAAGTGGTGTTAACAAACACAGGGACAAGGGAAAAACATGGGACCCCAAATGGTAGAGAGGGGGGAGTGGCAGGTCTGGTGGGGAATGATCAAGGGTAAGGTTGCTTAGAGAAGAGGTATACTCTAGCCCAGGTGGCGACGAAGCATGGTAGAAGGGCAGTAGGAAAGTCAAGGGAGATGGAGGAAAGAGCTAGGAGTCAAAGGGCATTTATGGAGGTATAGACAAAGACATGTACATGCAAATATTTATATAGGAGGATGGGGAAATAGATCTATGTGTCTATATTTATAGATTAAGTATTAAGGTGGCGGAAGGACCTTGGGCCTCTACTCAATCAAGAGAAACAACATTGCATTCATCATCAAAAGGACATTTTAAGATCTATTTTAATGTACAATGTTATCTTTGATAGGATGCTATCTAGCCCCCTTCAAGGAGAACCAATCAATACAACTATTGTTCAAATTTATGCACCAACCACCCAAAGCCGGTGATGCAGAAATTGAATAATTCTACCAACATATTCAGTCCCAAATTTGTCAGACTTGCTATCAAAATGCTATTGGAATGCAAAAGTTGAAAACAAAGAGGAAGGATCAGTAGTTGAAAAATATGGTCTTGGTGATAGAAACCAAGCTGGAGATCGCATGACAGAGTTTGCAAGACCAATAAATTGCTGATAGCATATACTATATTTTCCAACTTCTGTTCTTTCCTCTTTGGTTCCAACATTTGCACTCCAATCACCAATAATTACCAATTTATCTTGATTGTATGTTAGAATTTTGCATGATTAATGATTTCTTCAAACATTTGATCAACAACAAAAAAGGTGACCATAAATGTGGACTTCTCCAGATGGAATACACGGAAATCAAATTGACTACACCTGTGGGAAGAGACAATAAAAGAAGCTCAATATCAGCAACTGAAACCAGTCCAGGGACTGATTGTGGAACAGATCAGCAATTGTTCATATGTGAGCTCAAGTTGAAGTTCAAGAAAATGCAAACAAGTACACGAGAGTCAATATACAACTTTGATAATAACCCACCAAATTTTGAGAACATCTCTGAATAAAGCACAGTGTCATTTAAAAAAATGGAAATAAAGAAAAGATACAAGTGCATGTCAGAAGAGACTCTGAAACTTACTCTTAATCAGAGAGTAGCTAAGGCAAATGGAAGAAATGATGAAGTAAAGAGCTAAATAGAAAATTTCAAAGGACAACTCGAGAATACAAAGTAAAATATTATCACAAAATGTGCAAAGGCCTAGAGTTAGAAAACCAAAGCAGATCATATTCACCATATCTTAAACTGAAAGAACTGAAGAAAAATGTCAAGTCTCGAGGTGCAATATTAAAAAATTCTATGGGCAAAATATTGGATGAAGGAAACATCTGAGGAAGATGGAAACAATATGGAGTCACTGTATCAAAAAGAATAGACCAACATTCAACCATTTCAGGAGGTAACATATGAGCAAGAACCAATGGTCAGGAAAGAAGAAATTCAAGATGCATGGAAAGCACTAGCCCAAAACAAGATGCCAGGAATTGCTGGAATATCTATTGAAATGTTTCCACAAGCTGATAAAGCACTGGCAGCACTCACACATCTATGTCAGGAAATTTGGAATACAGCTACTTGGCTAACAGACTGGAAGAGATCCATATGTGTATACATACCAAAGAAGGGAGACCAACCGAATGGTCAAATTATGTAACACTATCATTGGCATCACATGTGAGTCAAATTGTACTGAAGCTAATACAACAACAGTTGCATTAATTCATTGACAGAAAGTTACCATATTCAGCATTCAAGAGCCATCGTGGCACAGTGGTTACAGGTTGGATTGCAAACCCCAAGGTCAGAAGTTCAAAACCACCAGTCACTCCGTGGGAGAAAGGCAAGGTTTTCTACTCCCATAATGAGTTACAGTCTCAGAAACTCACAGGGGCAGTTAGTTCTACCCTATACTATAGGGTCAGGATGAGTTGTCATCAACTACAAGGCAGTGAGTTTGGTTTCCCAGAGATTTAAGCCACATTCAGAAGAGGATGTGGAACAAAGGATATCAGATATCAGATGGATCTTGCCTGAAAGCAGTGAATACCCAAAAGATGTTTACTTATGTTTTATTAACACCCAAGGTATCTGACTGTGTGGATCATAACAAAACATGGATAGTTTTGAGAAGGGAATTCCAGAACACTTTGTCTTGCTCATGTGAAACTTGTACATGGATTAAGAAGCAGTAGCACAAATAGAACAAGGGTAGATTGCATGGTTTAAGAATCAAGAAAGGTGTGCATCCAGGTTGCGCCCACTTATTATACTTTTTCAATCTGTATGGTGAGCAAATAATCAGAGAAGCCAAATTATATGAAGAAGAACACAGAATCAGATTTGGAGGAAATATTATTAACAACTTGCTATATGCAGACGACACAGTTTGGCTTGGTGACAAGGATGGGGGACTTGAAGCACTTGCTGGTGAAGATCAAGGATTGCAGCCTTCAATGTGGGATACAACTCAACACAAAGAAAACCAAAATACTCACAACTGAACCAATAGGTAACATGATGATAAATCGAGAAAAACTTGAAGTTGTCAAGGATTTTGTCTTGTCTGGATCCACAAGCAATGCTCCTGGAAGCAGCAGTCAAGAGATGAAAAGATACATTGCACTGGGTAGATCTGCTGCATAAGAGCTCTTTAGAATGTTGAAAAGTTAGGATGTTACTTTAAGCAGGAAGTGCACCTGATCCAAACCATGGTATTTTCATTGGCCTCATCTGCATGTGAAAAGCTTGCCATTGAGTGAAGAAGACCCAGGTAAACTGTATGAATTTGAACCATGGTACTGGCAAAGAATATTGACAGTACCATGGACTGCCAAAAGAACAAACAAAATCTGTCTTGGAAGTACGGCCAGAATTCTCATTAGAAGTAAGGATGGTGAGACTTTGGACATGTTGTCAGTGGAGACCAGTCCCTGGAGAGGCATCATGCTTAGAAAAATGGAAGGGATGTGAAAAAATGTTGAAGGCCCTTGAAGAGCTGGATTGACACAGTGACTACAAGAGGACTGAGCATAGGAACACTTGGGTGGATGGAGGAGGTGCTGTTACTGTTACATTCTGCTGTGAATAGGTTTGCCATGGACCAGAACCAACTGGATGGCAAACTAACAACAACAACAACAACAACAACAGGGAGAGACATTAAAAAGCCAAACTCACTGCCATTGAGTTGACATTGATTCAGAACAACCCTGGAGGACAGGGTAGAACTGGCACCCGTGAGTTTCCTGAGAGTGTAACTTTTCACAGGAGGGGAAAGCCTCTTTAAGCTACTACTTAGCAGCCCAGCCCATCACCAGGGCTCCACAAGGATAGAGAGAAGCACTGTTAGGGCTGGATAGGGCAGAGGCTGTACACTGGTACATATGAGGGCTGGAGGTACAGGGAATCCAGGGTGGACGATACCTTCAGGACCAAGGGTGTGAGGGGCGATGCTGGGAGAGTGGAGGGTGAGTGGGTTGGAAAGGGGGAACTGATTACAAGGATCCACATGTGACCTCTTCCCTGGGAGAGGGACAGCAGAGAACCGGGGAAGGGAGACTCCGGATAGGGCAAGATATGACAAAATAACGATGTATAAATTACCAAGGGCATATGAGGGAGGGGGGAAGGGGAGGGAGGGGGAAAAAAAGAGGACCTGATGCAAAGGGCTTAAGTGGAGAGCAAATGCTTTGAGAATGATTGGGGTAGGGAATGTATGGATGTCCTTTATACAATTGATGTATGAATATGTATGGATTGTGATAAGAGTTGTATGAGTCCCTAATAAAATGTAAAAAAAGAAAAAAGGAGAAAAGAATGATTAGGGCAAAGACTGTACAGATGTGCTTTATACAATTGATGTATGTATATGTATGAACTGTGATAAGAGTTGTATGAGCCCCTAATAAATTGTTAAAAAAATGATCCTCAATTCTATCTGAATCCTTGCCATAGCTCCAAGTTTCTTAATAAACACGAGCAAAAAAAGTACCTCTGGCAGCAGACCGCTCAGGTTCAAATCCAGGCTCTCTAACTTAGTGACTATGTGACCTTGGGCAAACCTGGACCTCTCTGTGCTTCCAAAGATTCACTTTCCAAAAGGGAAGTCATAAGCCAACTTTTCTTATTCCTCACTGGGTTGCTTTGAAGATGAAATGAGACATCTGTCTAAAAATTCTTCTGACCATCCCTTGGTTCTCAGAGCTCCTCAAATGCTATGGATTATTCTTATAAGATTATGAATGATTTTTTTCCAAGGGTAGTGCAAAGATTAACATCAGTGCTACTTCTCTCTGACAAAATATAAATCCAAATTTCTAAATAGCAGGGTCTGAACGGATGCGCTGTACAGCATCTTGCTTTTCTCCCATCACTTGTCACAGTAAATCTGATAAGAAATGCTGGGCTAGGGCCTGCAGCCAAGCCCCTCACTGGCAGCGTGCAGGACCTCAGGTTGTTGGCAGGCCAAGGGGCATCACAATGGCAAGAGGAGACTCCACAAAGAGCCCCTGATTCCTCCCCCACGCACCCCTTCCCCACGTTCAGGGTTAAACGTCAAAATACTATTTTTTGTCACCTGGTGAAATAATGAGCCCCCCATTCCCGTTGCCTTGGTATCATCAGAGCGCAACAGCCACGTGGGGTAATCACTGTCTCCGTGTTAATGCTGCTCAGTTCAAACATTTTCACAGGCCCTGGCGAAATGAAACCCGTGCTTACTACCTAGGTGGAGTTTCAGGCGATTCAGCCCATTTGCTTCTGCTGAAGAAGCTACCTCAGAAAAACAGGAAATAAAAATATAGAGGGTGCCATTGACATTAGGTTTCTCATTTTCTTCCTTTCTTCCCTACCTTCCTTTCTTCTTCTTGCCCTTCTCTTTCTCTTTTCTTCCTTCCCTCCCTTTGCTCACGTCTTCCTGCCTGCCTTCACCTTCCATCTTCCCTCCCACACTCCTCCATTTCTTCTTCGCTCCTCTCTCCCCACCGCCACCTTTCTCCTTTACTTCCCTGCCTTTTCCCTTCAGCCTCCCAGTCTCCCTCCTTCACTCTCTCCCTTTCCTCCTTCCTTTCCCCACCTTGTTTTGATCCAGTGATTTGTACTCCTTTCTTCCTCTCATCCCACCCATCCCCATTGCAGGAGAAACATCAGTTCCTTGTGGCGCTGGTTTCTTGGCGCCAGACCCTGTTCTTTGGGTGTTCACAAGTCTGCGTCCTGTGTGCAAACATAAGACAGACATATGATCAGGGTTGGACAGAAGATGGGATTTGACAGGTGTACTGCATCCCAAATCTCCAGGAGGCAAAGGTAAAGTCAGGCTCCTGCCTTTAAGGTTATGTCTCCCATTGTAACTGCATCCCACAGAGGCTCCTGCCTCCTGGCCACATGAGGCCTGCTGCCTGCCTTCCTCTAGCTCCTGGGGAATTGGGGCAGCAGTGGCAAGAACAACAAAAATCCCCAGGAGTTGACAAGAAGGGAGGCTGCCTTGCTCGAAAGACGGCCCCCTCAACCACCTGCATGTTGTTGAGATGCAGGTTCTCATCCCTGTGGCTGGGCAAGAAACGCCCCCTCCCCAAACGCAGTGGCTTCAAACAAGGACCATCATCGTGTGGTTGCTGGGACGCCACTGGGTCGTGCTTGGAGTCTCCCATGAGTTGGCAGTCACATGGGAGCTGGGGCAGGGGCCTCTGGTGACTCCAGTGCCTACACGTGCACTCAGAGGGCTGGCAGCTGAAACTGGCCGTTAGCTGGGTGCTTAGCTGGGTTGTTGGTTGGAGTGTCTCCACATGACCTTTCCAGGCGGCTCAGGCTTCTTTCAGCATAGTGTCCGGGTGCTGAGAAGTGTCCTGAGAGGTAGCACGTGGAGGCTGGACATTCTAAGGGTGAGCACTCAAGAAGAAGTCTTTGAAGGGATTTTTCAGAAGCTGTGAAGCACTTTGTGGGAGGGAAGGGGGTTGCCAAAACTAGATGTCACTGTGTCATCTTCTCCATAATCTATTGGTCACAGAGGTCATGAAACATCCCAATTTAAGGGCAAAGGGCATAGACTCTACCTTCCTATAGGTAGCCTGTCAAGGAATTTGGGGGTCACATACGAAGACTGGGAGACCCTGGGTGGCACAAATGGTTAAGGACTCAACGTATCAAGAGGTGGGCAGTTGCACCCCTCAGAAGAAATAACTAATGGCCTGCTTCTAGAAGCCCACAGGCTTGAGAATCCTGTGATGTGTAGTTTCTCCCTGGCACCCAGGGGGTCCTCGGGAACCAGAACCAACATAACAGCAACGGGTTGGGTTTTTGATGGTTTTGTTTGGGCTAATATTAAAACGACTAGTATGAAATTATATATGTATTGTGTTTAACTCTCAGGACTCTGATTATGCTGAAGTTGAACAAAACCGTCTGCCTCTTCTATGAACGCCAGCCGATGGAGGCAAAGGGTGAGGGTCTAGAGGAAGAATGAATGTCCCATTCCCGTCCTTATGTTTCAGTTGTCCTTAAAGGGCACAGGGGACAAACCAGATGTCTTTGATATGATTTTAGCCTAATGATGTGCTAGTATGATGATGAGCAGCCTGAAAAGTGGCTTTAACTAATGTGATCCAATATTTGAAAAGTTGACGATTTCACATCGAATTTTATATTCTCAGCATCTCAGTTACAAACAGAAAATCAGGCCTTAAAATCCTTGCATTTCCCCAAGGCAACAACAGTCTGGAGCTAGAATTTGAATGTCCCCTGTGGATGAGCTGACACGTGCCTGTTAACCACAGTCCCCATCTATCCCTATTGCCCCCAACACAGAGGTTGGCTACAAGTATCCTTTATCTATATGGCTAAATAGGTTAGTTGGTTTGGATTGGGTTGCTAGTTTTTCCTGTTTTGTTTTGCTTACTTTTGATTTTTTGGGGGGGCTAGGAAATGGTGTGTATTTTGGTACCATGTCTTCCAAAGCGAGAAAACCAAACCCAGTAAGCCAAGAAGGTCAAACAGTCTAGATTAATGATGAAAGGAGGAGCCCTGTTGGTGAGGTAGATTACGAGTTGGACTTCTAACGGCAAGATCAGAAGTTCGAAACTCCCCCCACCCCCACTCCACAAGAGAAAGATGAGATTTTCTACTCCTGTAAAGATTTACAGCCTTGGAAACCCACAGGGGCAGTTCTATACTCTGTCCAAAGGGTTGCTATATGTCAGAATTGATTCCAGGGTAGTGAGGTTTTCTTGATTGATATAAATAATTTTTGGTGAGTATTGAAAAAACCAGTCAATATTATTTTTAATACACATCAAAGAAGGTCCACATTAATTGTTCACACAACCCTGCCACCTTCTTTCTTTATTCCCTTGCCTCCCACTCTCCTTTCTTCCTCCCTATGGTCTTTTATCTCATTCGTTTTCTTTCAAGGGTTAGCCAAGGAGTGGGAAAGTCTGACTAATTCTTAACCAAAAGATTAAATTGGTTTTATTGTTGGTGTTATTACTTGGGTTAAATTTTTTTCTTTTCTTCTATTGGTTTGTGTCATGTAACCCAGAAAATGGGGAAACATTTGGAACATCAAAACACTATCCTTTCTCAGTAGACTACAAGCATTAAAGGCAATAGAGATAAATACTCCAATAATAACAATAACATACAAGGATAGCTAGAGAGATAAATAGATAGATAGAAAAACCACAAAATCTGAGCAGTTGTGGGAAGGAGAATGGGACTAGCCCCGTGAATAAATATAGGTTTGCCAGAGAATAGTTCTATATACATATTAGCATATACTACAAATATGACCATGAATATAATAGTGCATCCAGGAGGCATAGTTATGAAAATGTCTTAGCTAGAACAAAACCCCTTGAGGGAGCGTGTCCTAAATATCGGGGATCAGGAACATAGCTCTGAGAGACCCCAAGGTCAATTGGTACAAACTAGCTCACAAAGACAATGTTCTGTATCCATCAGGGAAGTGACTGGGGTCTTCAAAAGCTAGTGAGTAGCAAACTAAAAGTCGGTTCTTGGTCTCACCCTATGTGTTGGACAGGGTTCTCTAGAGAGACAAAACCATATTGCTAGTAATTATATATAAATATATTTATAAAGCTAGATATTCAATACAAGAAATGAACCACTAAATTATATACAGATAGATTACACAAGAAACTAACAGTTAAATTGTAAAACAGTGAGACACTAGCAGTCCTTTAAGGCTGAGAGGCGCCAGTTGCCAGTCCCTTTCTGTAGAGAGTTGGGCTATATATACCCAGGCAGCAAACAGCAAGGCAAGTCACCAACTGTCACCAACTGTCGGTCCCCAGCTCCAGAGACGAACATTCCAATCCTGTGGGATTAAATGGACCTCAACTTACAGCGACACAGTCCACAAGCTAGGCATCCCACAGACAGTGTACCCCTTTAAATTGAGGCACAGAACAAGCAAGGTGAGGCTCACGAAGCCATTTATCCCTCTGCCCTTCGATTAATCCTACTTGTGTTTATCGGCCAGGCTGGCACAATAAACTATTGCACCCTGTCTGGAGCAAATAACGTTGAAGAAGCTCAAGATGCCTGGCAACAATTAGTCCAAATCAGCAATGGACTATGCGTACCTCAGCCTCTATGATGCTAAGGTCAGAAGAACTAAATGGTGCCTGCCTATCACAAACAGCTGCTCTGAAAGGGATCATGGTACATGATCCTAGATAGAGTGGGGAGTAATGTGTAAGAAAACTGAAAGTCATACTACTACTACCAATAGTAATAATAATAATGATAAAAGATGAGGTTTATTGGTTAGATAGACTAGTGAGATCCCCACTACTATGGTCCTTCATCACCCTTCAGGTCTGGAACTGAATTCAACCCCCTGAAAAATAGACAGGTTTATAAAGTGAACCTTATGAGAAAAGATTGCAGCCCTCAGTATGGATTACAACTCAATGTCAAGAAGACACACATCCTCACAACTTGATCAATAGGTACCATGATAAATGGAGAAGTTTGTTGTTTTTTTTACTTGTTGTTATTTGTTGAAGTTGTCACGGATTTTTGTCTTGATGAGGTCTATAATCAATGCTCTTGGAAGCTGCAATCATGAGATCAAATGACGCATTCCATATGGATACATTTGGTGCACAATACGTCTGTAGAGTGCTAAAAAGCAAGGATGTTACTTTGAGGACTAAGGTGCACCTTACCCAAGCCATAGTAATTTAAATTGCCTCATAAGTATGTGAAAGTCAGACATTGAATAAGGAAGGCTGAAGAAGAATTGATATGTCTGAATTGTGGTGCTGGTGAAGAATATTGAAAGTATCATGGACTGCCAAGGGAACAAACAGATCTGTCTTAGAAGAAGTATGGTCAGAGGGCTCCTTAAAGGCAAGGATGGTGAGACTTCCTCTCACATACTTTGGTCATGTTATTAAGAGAGACTCGTCCTTGGAGAAGGACATCATGCCAGGTGAAGTAGAGGGACAGTGAAAGAGAGGAAGCCCCTTAAGGAGATGGATTGACAGTGACTGAAACAAGGGGCTCAAGCTTGGGAACAATTAGGAGAATTATTCAGGGCTAGGTAGTGTTTCTGAATGTTTGGCATAGGGTCAATGTGGGTTGCAACTGGCTCAATGGCACCTGATAAGAACAACTACACCAAAATGAATCATAGCACTGAGGAGCACACATTCCTCAGAACCATCAACCATTCAAAAGCAAATAGGCAGTATTTGCCCAAGGCCAAATTCAAAAGGCAGGCAAGGTTAGGGGAGAAGGGTGAATGAAAACAGGAAGCAGAGTTTCAATGGCATGAGTGATATTACATTGCAGGAGATTGTCATCAATGTCACATAACAAAACGTGTATAAATTGTTACATGCAAAGCTGATTTTCTCTGTAAATCTTAACCCACCTTACAATAAAAAGTTTCTTTTTTTTTTAAAAAAAAGACACCATCGTTCATATAATAGACACAGCCAAAGATCTCCTGGACAATCCTAAAATGATCTCCCAAATGATTTGGGTAGTTAGCCCTCCCCAGGGAGTTCTACCCATTGAACCGCTGGGCGGTTATGGCTGCAATTATATTTCAGGCCAGAAGAGGCAGCAGAGGCCTGGTTGTTCAAATGCTGCAAAACTACCAGACAATGGGCAGTTTCTTTCCACGGACGACTAGCGGCTCTGTCATATCCATGTCTGGTGTTCAACACTTGGCGACAGAATCCAGCCCGCTGGGTTTGGGTGGGGTCTGTTTCTCACCCATGCTTGGCTTGGGATTGTTCTATGGCATCCACAAAGTGGAGTCCTCTCCTTTCTGATGTCCCGAGAAAGCTGTTTTCTCCTTTTTCTCTCTCTGGCCCTCTTCCCAAGAACCCTGGGGTTCACTCTGCTTTCCTCTGGTTGATGTTTCTCAGGCAGTTACTTGACCTTGGTTCATCTACTGCAGGTGACCATTTGCAAGGAACTGTACCGTCCTTGGATGGTATTGTTCATGAGCTAGGCTGCGAACTACGGGTTAAAGGTTTGAGTTCACCCAGAGGTGCCTTCCAAGAAGGGCCTGGTGATATGCCTCTGGAAAAAAAAAACCACCCCAGCCATGGAAAATTCTAGGGACTGGACTTCTCTAACACACTTGGGCTCTCCATGAGTCCGAGTTGACTCAATGGCAATTGGTTGCTGGTATTCCTGTAAGTACAAGACAACAATCTTTAAGCAGTCCCTCTTGGATTCATGGGAGGAGGATGGCTTCCTCTGAGAGAACTTCTCAGGGCTCCAAGGGCTCAATGATCTTACAAAAAATGAGAGAAACGATGAGCCTGATGACAGATGATATTGCTATGCAGGCCCCGTTTCAGGATGCTCAAGTTTCCAGGTCTTTCCCTGACTCACAGTGGAGCCCTGTGAGGTTCCAGATAGAAGGGCACCCTTGATCCCAGGACCTGGAGCCTTGTAGCTGAGCAGAGCAGTCATGATGAGAAAGAGGACCCAAGGGGGAAGTCAGGGGCTGCTTCACTTGTCTCGTTGTCAAGCAAACAAATGTTTTGGCAGGAAATTTATCTTCAAGAGTGTTCTGATTTCTTGAAGGAAATCTTTTTCTGAACCATTTCCTCAGGGGAAAACCACTCAACTACCTCGGGAAGGAAGATTTTTCTCCTTCCAAGCTTACCAGGCTGTGCTAACTCACAGAGGAGGTGTGACTAGCAGGCAATGAAACTGATTTCCAGAGTCCTATGAAAATCAGCAAGTGCTCAGCTGCTAAGTGAAAGTTCGGCAGTTGGAAAACCCCAGCTGCTCTGCAGGAGAAAGTGGTGGCTGACTGTGTCTGACAAGATGACAGCTTTGGAAACCCAATGAGGCAGTTCTCCTCTGTGCTCTACAGTTGCTTTGAGTTGGAGTGGACTTGACAGTGATAGATCTGATCTTTTTCCCCATGAAAATCAGTTTGCACGAATACATGTGCATTCATGGATGTCTGTGTCTGCTTTGGCATGCATGTGCACATATGTGCCTATTTGCACGTGGATGGATACGTCTGTGAATGTGGGCGTCTCTATTTACTTTGCCATGTGTGTGCACATGTCTGCCTTTGTCAGTATGCATGTGGGCTCAGGCAGCATAAAGAGATCGCAGAGAAACTCGGAGAGAAAGAGAAAAGTAACCTATTTTCTCATGGGTCTCCCATACCTGACGGTCTACTGGCATCCACCACCACGAAGACCAGAGGTCACTTCATGCCATGTGTCCAGCTGCCCATTGCTGGTGGAGGTCAGTCACCAGGGAGGCAAGTCAGACTGGCCTCGCCAACCTACCACCCACCTGCAGGAGTGATTCCCACCATCTGTCCTGGAGCCCCTCCCACCTTACTCAGCCTCCCTAGACCTTGAGTGAAAGGCATTTCCAACGTTTTTACATAAAGATTTCTGAGATTGACTGAAGAAATGATTTCATTTGACAAAACAAGAAGCTTTGAATTTAAAGATTTGAGGCAAGTGCCCTCCAGAGAGGGGGACACAGGACGGGGCCATGCTCCCTTCCGGTATGCACAGGGGTTGCTATGAGTTGGAACCAACTTGATGAGCACCTGCCAGCAACAACAACAACCAGAAGTTGTCCAAACTTCTGTGGCCTCAACTCGGAAATGAGAATATTAATATTGCCTCCTAGAAAGAACTCAAGGTATGTACAATTGGTTCATAGGCGTTTGGAAAGTGAGTACAATAAGTGGACTGATGACATTGATAAGGCAATAAGAAACTGAGAAGGTCTCACTAACAGGTGCTTTCATATCTGTAACCAGTAGATTCCTTCCTTCTTCATCTCTTGCCATCTTAATCAGCTCCCACACTTTCCAGGCAGTTTGAGGGATTAAATATGCAGTCTGGTCCTATTATAAGCCTCAGCCTCAGAATGAGAGGCTTTACCTCAGGTTTGAGGAGCTATACTGGGAATGAGGGAGAGTAACCTGTCTTTTCTATTGCTCTCCTATCGCTCCCTCTTCCCTAGCCCTTCCCTGTCTCTGGGCCTGCCTTTCCTCCCTAGAGCAGTGGCTTCCGGGAGAAGGGGATGGAAACAATGAGCACAATGAGCACATTCCTGACCAGGCCTCTTACCATGCTATGTTCCAACCCTCTCTTGGAAGGGCCTCCACGAAGTCCTCTCATGTCATCTCACAATAACTTGTTAGATACCATTGAGTGAGCTCCTGACTCATAGCAAAAGTACACACAAGAGATTGAAGCACCACCTGGTCCTGCACCGTCCTCACAATGGTCCTTGTGTGTGAGCCCATGGTTGCAGCAGTGTGGAGGAGATCCTGTCCAAGAAGGCTGCCAGTGGGTGGGAGGGGCTGCAGCTTTCAGAGACTTTGGAGGATGCCAAGGTGGATAGTTCACGGCGTATCATATGAGGTCAGCCAGCGGGCCTTGGGGGCCCTTCCCATTATCCATAGATATATGAAATAAATGGAGGCCCTCAGCAAGATGGGCTGCAGACACCTCCAGGATTCACTTGATCCTTGGCAAGTTCCCTTAGCCTTAGGACACCACCTGCTGGAACTGTGGCTTTGCTGCCTCTCCTGGCTCTCAACTTCCCTCCTAGAGGACTCCAGCCACCCTTCTCCTTCCAGATCCTTCCAGCAGGAGGCAGATATTGGTCTCTATGCTTTTGCATGTGGCCAGTTTTCTAGGGACAGATCAGCCTCTCCCAAGAATTTGGGTTCACCAGAGTGAGCGTGCCCACAAGTCTGCTGAGCGTACGGCCAGGCCTCTGAAGAGAGAACTGCTGGAAGATTTGCCCCTTTTCAAAAGCGCTAATTCCACAGTTGAGAGCTCATCTCCTGGGGACTCAGCTTGAGTCTCAAGGAGCACATCTCCTTTGACACTGCTGGCAACTCGAGGTGCTGTGGGTCATTTTCTTGCCTTTGAGGAGTGCAAGGGAAATGCTACAATATGTCCCTTCACATGAACCACCAATCCTTATCTGGAGAACTCTCCGAGATGACAGGGATGGGAGGGAGATGTTTCTGGGGCACGCTTTCACCTGCACATCTCTCAGGTGAGTCAAACATCTGACCCCCAAAAGTTGAGTATGATGGTGAGAGTTCAGGCTGGGAGATAGAGTGTCTGGGTTCAAATCAAGAGACTGCACATCTCAACTCCCATGGTTCTCCTGCATAAAACCCAAGCCAAGCAGTTTATCACTTCCCTGCTGAGTATCCTACTGAGGCCAGCTAAACTCATTCTTTGCTGATGACAACGTTGCTTGTACCAAATGGCTTTGTCATGTAGCCCTTAGCAATGGCCAGAAGGGCTGCTCATCAAACCGCAGAGCAGGGCTTCTGGCGCACATGTTAAGAAGGGGGCTATTCACAACAAAGTCGGTAGTTCAGAACCCACTAGCTGTTTCTCTGGAGAAAAACTGTGGCTGTGTGCTTCCATAAAGATGCCCAGCCATGGAACCCCCCTGGAGAGGGCCATGATGAGCTGGAGTGAGCTCTACAGGAGTGGGATTTTTTACTGTGGATGTAATCCCACCTGGGCAGAGATTTTCTTTGTGACATTAAAGAGGCTGTACCTTACACCAATCACTTGGCTGATACAAAAGGATTCAATTCAACACTGAAGCAAACCAACTCCAAGGGAAGAAGGCAGAGAGCTCCAAGGACCACCAACCATGGAGGTTTTTGAAGTCAAAACAAGAATACCGCCCACGAGCCCTCAGCCCCCAGGGATGGACAAAGAGAGCCTGCCCATCAAGCTGGTGCACTGGCATGATGCTGTCAGCCTCCGGTGCTGTGAGAACATTGACTTTGGTGTGTTAAAGGCACCCACTTGCGGTATGTTTGTGGTGTCAGCGTGTGGAAACTATGGCAAGCCCCCCTCCCTGCCTCACAGCAGCAAAGCCTCGGCATTAAAACCCCGTGCCTTCTGTAGCGCTTGCCAGCTGTGAGAGGGCAGGAAATGCCCTTGGCTTTTCTGCTCCTTGTTGCGACCTCCCTCTGAGGCAGGGAGCAGAGGATGTGAGGTTGGAATCTGTTTTGTTTCATCACTACCCTTTGTCATCTCTCTGAACACTGTCATGTGCTCCTCACCAGTGCTTCGCCCTCTCTATCACCAAGCCATGTGCTCTTTAAAACATGCACGCACGCACACACACACACACACACCTAATGTTCACATTTTGAGGCACATTTGTCTTTAATTCACTAATAATAATAATTATTCAAAGCCACTTTACCATCTGCATACACTTAGATCATGGATGCCAACTGCCTTCTTAACAACATTTCCCAATGAAATATTCAGCAGCGATTATATTAAGCCTGAAGCTGTTCATCCAGTTTGTGTTAATCAAAACAAAAACAAGAGACGAAGGGATCCAAAAGGACATGTAAGATCATTGACTGAAAGTAGCCCCATCGAGCACCAAAGGCTTGTCCAGAAGGGCAGAGCCACAGGTAAAAGCTACGTCTCTCTGGAGTTGCTGGCATTTAACTAGATGCAAAATGTCAATGCAGGAAATGGCTTGCCCAATGCAAATACTAACAAGGGAGGCATGTGTTCCTGTGTAAATGGAGCTTTAGCCAATCCGGGCCTTCAGGATCCAGCTCCCATCGCAGCATCCACGGGAAGCACCAGGGGAATGTTCCGTTTGCTTATTTTCCCTCTCTTTGCTAAGAAGAAAAAGAGCCTTTGTGGCCTAGTGGCTACAAGTTGGGCTGCTAATTGCTATATCAGCAGTTTGAAACTACCAGCTGCTTTGTGGGAGAAAGATAAGGCATTCTGCTCCCATAAAGAGTTCGAGTCTCAGACACTCACAGGGGCAGTTCTACGCTGCCCTATAAGTTGGCTGTGAGTCAGCATGGATTCGATGGCAGAGAGTTTTCTAAGAGTAAGAAGTATCTAGGGGTGTAAACAGTTAATGAGCTCTGCTATTAAGGGAAAAGTTGTCATTCCCAACCCACTTAGAGGAGCTGTGAAAGAGAAGCCTGGCAATCTTCTTCAGAATCCTCGGCCATTGAAAAGTTTATAGAATGTATTGACCTTGGTTGTTAAATAGATCCAGGTATATGGTGGAGCATACAGGGACCAATGTCAAAAATCTCTGAGACAGATGCAAAAACTGTGAGGGAATGAGTTGTTGAGCCTAGGGGATCAGGACCATCGTCTCTGGGATTTTCAAAGTTCCTGAGCAATCAGGAAAGGGGCAACAGTTGGTCTCTCCCCATCCAGAGGACAGCAGAAGAGGAGAACTGATTGGGCACAATGAATCAATGACTAGTGACTCAAGCAACGATCACCCTCCACCACTGGAGACCAGAAGAACTAGATGGTGCCTAGCTCTCACTATCGACTGCTATGAAAGAGATCACATTAGAAGGGCTTGATTAGAGTAGAAGGGAAATGTGGGGCAAAACTCAAAATCATGATAAAACACCAAGCTTACTGTTTGGATAAAGGCTGGTGAAATTGCAAGACTATGGTGCTTAGTTACCCTGCAGGTCTGGAACTGAACTCATCATGGCTCGATGTTCAACCAAACAATAGACAGGTCTATAATGGGAACAATGACATTAGAGACATACAAATACCGTAGAATAATAGATCACATGAGATCAAAAGACAGCATTCCCCCAAGAACGAAGTTCAAAAACGTTGAGAATGAAGGAAGCTTGGAGACAAGAAACAAGAAGATGTGGGGGAAGTGATGGTACATTGTGGGAATTGCTATCAATGACATGAAACAAAATGTGTATGCGTTGCTCAATGGCCAGCTGAGCTGCTCTTTAACCTTCACCCAAATCACAATAAAAATGTTTTTAATCAAAGAAAACTTCATGGTTCACTTCTACTCTGACACACACGGGGTGATGAGGAAATAGTGTCAACCGGGTTTGCTGTGGTCCAACCACCAGACATGTGCTTATGGGAGAAAGAGCATGCTGACGCTGGCAATACCGAGCAGGACCAAGATGGTTTTATTTGCCTGCATCATGAAGATGGTGGCCCTGGTGGTGAGATGATTCAGAGCTCAAGTGCTAACCAAGAAGCCACCCAGTTTAAACTCACCCAGCCCTACTTAAGGAGATTTCCCTCCTCAAAGGTGTTGTTGGTTGTTATGTGCCATTGAGGCGATTCTGACTCCCTGTGACGGGAAGGAAAGGCACACTGTGCTATAGTGTAAGGGTTTTCAGCGGCTACTTCCTCTGAAGTGGGCAGTGGAACCCTTCTTTGTATTCTGTTCTTAGCCTGGAAGTTTCCCTGACACCTCTTCACTTCGGGTAACCCTGCTGGCATTTGAAATACCAGTCACGTGGCTTCCAGCATCACAGTAACACACAACTCACCACAGCACCACAAATGGACAGACAACAACAGGATAGGAGTCTTCATGGGAGCAGGCAGTCATGTCTTCACTCTCTCAATGGGGATCAGTGAGTTCAAACTGCCAGTCTCTCTGTTACAGCCGCACATGCAACCACTGTGCTGCTAGGTACATTTCACTAAAATTCTGCCTAGAAAAATCTGTGGAACAGTTCTTCTCTGTCACAGAGGGTCACTGTGAGCCAGGATGGGCACTGAGACACACAAATGCAACACCATGAAGCCACCTTACTCTGTCCTGCTCTTATTTAACTCTATTCTTTTCTGAGCTATCTTTTCCATATAGTCAGAAGAGACTGGCACTGAGCAGTGTTAATTCCACCAAGGCCAGGAAGGAGATCAAAGAGTCACAAAGGACTATCTCTTTGCTCTCATGCCACTGCACTAAGGAGGCTTGGGTGGCAGATGGAAGCTGCACATTTCACTCCCTGTCCCTACACTCTTGGCTGAGTCTCCTCAGAGTGAGACTGCCCCTTTACCCAGCTCACTGCATTGGCTGTCTTGCTCTGAAAAGAGAATTCGCACATGTGAGTCTGACTGGGTGGCAGATGGGAATCTTAATGCTGCTCTTTGGAATATGAAAGGCCTCGGATCAGAGTGCTGCAGGGGAGTGATGTCTGCAGAAGACCTGCTGGTCTCCCAGTTAGAAAGAAGCCTTCCCCTTTGCCTCAGAGGTGCGTTCACTGTGGGTGGCAAGTCAGATCCTTGGGCTGGCACTCTCAGTAAACAGATCATATGGGCACCTTGAGAAGTGCTTGCTCACTGACCCAGTTCCCGAAGGATGTAAATATACCAACCAGGATGACTAAGGACACCAGTGCCTAGAATGATCACATTCTTTGCATGTGTACAAATGAGGTGGGCAGCCACCTGCGCTGATGGTGGCTGCACAGTGTCTGGAATCACACCTGGCTAGGTGGACCATTGAAAGAGTTGGTGACATGATAATAGGGAGTACACCCCCTTGCCAGTAAAGCTGAGGAAATGGCATTTGAGGAAGCAGGGGCAGCTGGGTCACCAGCATGAAGTCAGCGAGAATGTTGCTTGTGCCTCCTTTGTTCACTGGTGGCTGCTGGCATCTGGGTAGTGAGGACACCATGGCTACTGCCAGAATTCTCCACGGTCCCTGGTTCCACTCTCAAGTCGCTGGCTTCATCACTACCACTGCCATCGAGTTGATTCTGACTCACAGCAACCCAAAAGGACAGAGTAGAACTGCAGCTGGTGGGTATGGGGGGGGGGGGTGTGGATCATTATGAGAGCATTTCTATCTCGCAGTAGCTAAAGGGTCCAAAATGCTGACCTTACGGTTAGCAGCCCAACATAACCCACTTGGTCATGAACCCTTGCCAGCTGATCCAGGGAGTCCATTCCCAAGTGCATATCTAAAAGAATGAAAGACGAGTAACCAGATGGATGCTGCACTAATCACTATGGGCAAAAGGTAAACAATAAGCCAACAATACCCATCAGTAGAAGAATAGAGAAAATATGATCTACACAGAATGGGATATACATATAGTCTGCCACAAGAAAACTAAGGCCTTTGATTCAGACAGACTCTGTAACACAGGTGAACGCAAGACATGTAGTGAAAGACGCCAAACACCAAATGCCATGTATTGTGAGTCCATTTAGAGCAAAAATGCTGGACAGGTAAATCCTGTAGAGCCATAGAGTAGATTGGTGGTTTCCCAGGGTGGGGTGGGAGGGGCAATGGGGAATGACTGCTTAATGGCTGCAGGGTCGATGAAAATGTTCTGGAAGTGGATGGTGGAAAGCTTTCACAGTGTCCTTAAAACTACTCTTAAAAAGGGGAGAGAAAGAATCTGCAGAAAGCACAGTTCTGATTGACTCACATGAATGCGGTCACCAAGAATTGGAATCCACTAGAATTGGAATAGCAGCTAGACTATTGTTTCCTTGGGAGGTGCCTCCAGGAAGGACCAGTGGAGAAGGGTAATACTGATAGAGCAAAGGGAAGAGGCCGATAAAGAAATGTCATTGAGTAGGTTCCCAGAGACAGTATAAATCCTCTTGTCGTTGTCCCACCCAAAGGCTGAGGGAACTGGAGTGTGGCTCCACCTATCCTCATGTGTCATTGGTTAAAGTGGCATTAGGTCCTGGAGGATGTCAACTCCCCTGTCTGCTCAATGACTGTTCCCTGTGTGGGGAGTTACATGTGCTTCCTGTGAGACCATTGGCATTTATGGGAGTGGTGGGTGCCAAATGCTAATACATGGGCACATTAGCAGCTGCTACAGCAAGTGCTGTACATTTTTAGCTGCTTGAGTGACAGGTGGGCCCTACCTCCTGCCTATATTCAGTGGTAGGGTGTTCAGATGGGGGCATCCGAAAAATAATAAGGCCCTATTCTTTGCAAATAGACATTATTATTATTTTAATCTGTCCCAACCCCCTTTCTTATCTGTCCCTGTGAACTACCTCACTGGCTGAAACATCAGTTCCCTGGGGAAGACATCACATTTCAATACGGTTACAATGCTGTTTTCATTGGCCCAGTGGAGCCACTGACATAAGATGTGTCAACTAGATGCTTTTTCTGGAGCATTTCCAAACAAAAAACGAAAAAGAAAGTCCCGCTTTTGCAAGTGGCCTGGCATCTAAGAAGCATAATTCAGAAGCACATGTCCCGCCACGTGGAGGAGGCAGTCTATGTTGCGAGATTACAGCATGTGCCCTGAGAGACAGACACAAAGAACACAGGAACATGCCAGTGGTGGTCAGGAACCGTCGACAGAGCCAGCTGTCCTCTTGTTCTCCCCACCTTTCCATTTTCCTAGGATTCTCTCTTCCAAGTATTGGTCTCTTTACCTGTTTACAACCATATGAGCCCCAAATAAGATCCAGATCATAGAAATAGAAGGAGGAAGTTGGATGGAGACTGCAGTTCATACTCCCCGGAAGCCATTCAGACTCCCTGAAAGAAGGAGACACTGTGATGGAATTAGCTCTGGATTCCTGACATTTATTGAGGAATGCTCAGGGAATAAGCACCTGTGGGGGGAATCAAGGAAGGGCACAAGAGGGAAATCTCAACAGAGGTCTCAGCCCTGCCTATGGAGAGTGTCATAGTCAGTGTTCCCTAGAGAAACCAAACCAGTTATATAGCTGTAACTGGAGATATTGATATATCCACCAGGGCTTCTATGGTTAACCACTGCACCGGCCACTCATTGCCATCAAGGTGGACTCAAAGTGACTGTGTAAAACAGTATAGAACTGACCTTTTGGGCGTTGGAGACTGTAACTCTTCAGGAGATTACGAAGCTTCATCTTTCCCTCAAGGAGCCCTTGGTGTTTTCAAACTGATGTCCTTGCTGTTGAATGCCCAAAGGGCCACCCACTACGACACCAGAGCCCCAGAGAGTGAGGCTTATTTCTAGGAATTGGCTCACATAGGGAAATGGCAAGTTCCAAATTCATAGGTCTGGCAACAGCCTAAAGAGCTCTGTAGATGTTCATCCTAAAATCCATAGGTTAGGTGATGGGAAAAGACAAGAATAAGAATGGTCAGAACACACCCTAGGGAAACTCCCTTTCTGCGCTGAAGGCCTTTGGCTGATAGGTTTACCCCTTCCCACATTATGGAAGGTATTCTATTTTGCTTGAGACCAACTCCTTCATAAGAGCAAATAGATGAGGTGAACAAGCGGCCATCTAGCTCAGAAGCAATAAAGCCCACCTGGAAGAAGCACACCAGCCGGTGCGATCATGAGGTGCCAAAGGGACCAGGTATAAGGCATCATGCAAAAAAAAAAGAATATATATATGTATATATATCTCTGTGTGTATGTGGATATATATATATATATATACCATAGAGAATGAAGGGGGAAGTGCAGAGTGGAGACCAGAGGCCCAAATGTCGACCACTGGAGATCCCCTCATAGAGGGCTTTAGGAGAGGAGATGGGTCAGTCAGGGTGCGATGTATTACCGATGAAGAACACAGCTTTCCCCCAGATCCTGGATGCTTCCTCTCCCCAACTACTAGGATCCAAATTCTACCTTGCAGGACTGGATAGGGCAGAGGCTGTACACTGGTGCATATGGAAGCTGGAGGCACAGGGAATCCAGGGTGGATGATACCATCAGGACCAGGGGTTTGAGGGGTGATACTGGGAGAGTGGAGGGTGAGTGGGTTGGAAAGGGGTAACTGATTACAAGGATCCACATGTGACCTCCTCCCTGGGAGATGGACGGCAGAGAAGGGGGGAAGGGAGTCTCCGGAAAGGGCAAGAGATGACAAAATAACAATCTGTGGATTATCAAGAGCTCATGAGGGATGGGGAGCGGGGACAAAAAAAGAGGACCTGATGCGGAGGGCTTAAGTGGAGAGCAAATGCTTTGAGAGTGATTAGGGCAAAGAATGTACAGATGTGCTGTATAAAATTGATGTATGTATATGTATGGATTGTGATAAGAGTGGTATGAGCCCCTAATAAAATGTTTAAAAAACAAGAGCAAATAGATGAATGCTTGTTTGACCAAAAAACTGGGCACCATAGCCTCGCCACATTGATATGCAAAAGGAGCCATCACAGGGAGCTCTGTAACTGGGACCTGGCCAAGTGGTGACCAGTAGCCTGGGACTTTGTAGCCTAATGTGTTGCAGCAAATTGCTTACTAGTTCTCCTCTAGCTATAGTCTTTGTAACGCCTACCAATGACAGGGTGGAACTATGCCACCGAGGGAAGTAGATAGCATGCTAATAATATCAGTAAAGTGCATGGCATCCTCAAAGAGGTGAGACCATTCAAATAAGACCTGTAGACCCCTAATGTGGGGATTGGTCAGTATGGTCATCCTGGGTGAGTTAACTCAGAAACAGAAAGTGGAGTTTCAAGAGCACCGAGAAAGACCAGCCAGCAGTGGATTGAGCTCTTTGGACCCAGGATTATTACTCTGTGCACCACCTCTGTCCAGGAGACAGAGATCCCTGACACTGGATGCATCAGGAGACACTGAAAAACAGTGGCAGATAAATAGCTCATGGAAGCAGAGGCAGCAGCACCAAGACCCCAGAACAGGGAGCTCGCCAGCACACAGAATGAGAAAGCTGAGTGTTTTGGGTCAAGGCTTCCAGACAAAGCGGGCTGCCTCAACGCACCTATCAGCAGAGCTGAAAGAACTTTGCACACGGTCCCAAGCAGAGCAGAGGTCAAGGAGCTGCAGGGCACAGGCCAAGGACCAGAAAAAGTTCTGCCTCTGGACACCACTGGGAAGAGACTGTCCTGACTGAAGAACTATATCCCCAGTCATTTCTGATCCTGAATTGTCACCTGCTAGGTCCCCAATTAACCCCAGAAACATAAGTATTGTTTGTGAGTTCTGTGTGGCCATTGCCACTTAAGGATTATCAAACCCAGCAGAGAAGAAGAGAGTGTCATGGTAGGGATGGTTGGTGTCAGAAACTGTGAAAAGAAAGGAGGGTGGAGGCATTTTGATCTCTGTCTCATAGGAATCAGCCTTGGGCTGTTTATCTTGATTTTCCTCCATTGCCTTTTGTGAAGTTACAGGGGGGTCAAATGCCTCCACTATGCCATTTATACCCCTACATTGACAAGTCGTTGGATGAAGGTTAGTTTGGGAAGGAGCAGACCATGGATGAGCTCTCATCAGCTGAGGCAATCCCGATAGGGGCCTGACAGCTGGGACCTTTTCTATCAGTGGCTCTCTCAGCAGCTGGGGAAATCAGTCTCTTGGCCCTGAGAGGAATCTGGGTGACACACTCATCTATGACAATACCCTGAAGAACAAGCTCCCACAAAAACCTGGCTGAGAACTCTCGCCTAGAACACAGGAGTGCATGCCTAGCTAATAATAGCCATTTATTGAAGGCCCTATGATTGGAACTGTGCTTCATTTACAGATGGAAAACTAGAGGAAGGGATTTAAGGTGGCTAAGTTAATAAGTGACAGAGACAAGATTCAAACAGAAGTTTGAAGCTGGTACTGTTAGCTTTTTTTCCAGGGCTGGGTTTTAGATGAGGCAAATGAGACACTTGTCAGGCACACAAGGTAAAGAGGCCTTCCCTCTCCAGTGTGACTTTCCCCATAAGTCTGAATCATGGGCCTGGTTTGTCTTATTTGCCTTCCCTGAGTCTCAGAACCTGGTCTAGTCTGATTTGCTATTTGGAGGAATAAGCCAGAATGCTCAAGTACTCTGAGTCAAGACCCAATCTCCCCTGGAATTGTTCAGTGGGACTTACCAGCCTCTTCCTTCGTGTTTCACTTTTCTAGAAACCTCCATGGAGGACTAGCTCTCATGAAGAGAGCTTCAAAAAGCTCATGGCAAAATTCCATTATTTTTTCATATCATTTTTCCACACGCTTTTGGAAGCTCCCTCCTCATCCCTTTCCACAGTCTTTCTCAAGGAAAGAGACTGTTGCTGGTTGATGTCAGATGCCCGAGTCTGTTTTCTACTCAGAATGCTCTGCACAAACTCTATCAACAAATAACGCAGAGTCAAACGTGCTGTGTGTCTTTAAGTTGATGTCAGCTCATAGTGACCCTACTGGACAGAGTAGAACTGCACCCAAAGGTGTCCTAGGCTGAGATCGTTATGCGACCAGCTCATCAGGTCTTTTCCCCTTTAGAGCCCATGGGTAGGTTCAAACTACCAGCCTTTTGTTTAGCCACCCAGTCCTTAGCCATTGTACCACCAGGGCTCTTTAAAACAGGGATTAGGTTGATTAATTTTAAAATCTCCAGGAACATTTGAAAGCTGCTTCCCAGAACACCCTTCCCCAGATTGTTGATTAAGACGGGCATTTGGGGACTCATTTCTTTCTCATTTGTGTAAGTGCACTCTATGAGAGGGGTTTCCCTTCATAGATAGGTGATCACATACTATTTTTCCAAATTGAACCACTCTTGGTGGTATAATGGGTTAAGAGTTGGGCTGCTGCTAATGGCAAAGTTAATGGTTCAAACCCACCAGCTACTCCTTGGGAGAAAGATGAGGGTTTTCTGCTCCAGTAAAGATGTGCAATTCTGAAAATCCGCAGAGCCAGTCTATTGTGCCATATATGAGGTCAACCCCATGGCAGTGGATTTGGTTTTGGTTTGGGTCTATGGGGGAAGTCCTTAAGTCATTCTTTAGTCACATGGAGGAGTCCCTGGGTAGTGCAGTTGGCTAACATACTGGGCTACTAACTCATAGGTTGGAGCTTCAAGCCCAGCCAGAAGTGTCTCTGAAGAAAGGCCTGGTGCTGCATTTCAAACAACAACAACAAAATCAGTTATAGAAAAAAACAACAGAATGTCGTTCTACTCTGGCCCAAAGGAGTCCCTATGAATCAGAGTTAACTTCATGGCAACTGGCATGGGTTTGGTCCATGGGAAAAAAGAACCCTTCATAATTGCCTCCATGCCCAATAGTTCCTTTCCTGTATCCCTAGACCACCCCAGCACCCTCAGCATCTTGCCTTATAATTGCCATGGGTCCGTCTGTCTTCCCAATGGGCTAGACCGTGATGCAGCCGCTGCCGACACAGAGGGATTGTGCAGTCCCTGCATGATCTACAGTCCTCATGACATATATCTTGAATGAAGATTAAGTGACCCTCTCTAGAGCTTAGCTCAGGTGAATCCACTACCTCAGCTGGAACCGAAGTGGTGCCAGACCAATATCTGTTTTTAAAAGATAGAAGGGCATTCCTAATCTTTGTGGAGAAACAGAGAGGATTTAGTGAAATGTTTCTGCAGTTGAGGCTACAGATGATCTGTTGACATGGTCTAAAAGGTTGTAGGTGGTTTAATGTCTCTCGGTACCATCAACTTTGCATTTTGTCCTGACTTAGCAAATTGGTTGGGATTTCGGCTTACTGACAAGGACCTTCAGAAAGAATGTGGTTGCAGGAGCAAGTTTAAGAAAGGAAAGAGCTTTGAAGCAGCCCTCACTGAATGCCAATCCAAAACTCTGTAACCCAGCACCTCAGAGGGCTTGACCTGGGATGGACTATGGCAGCAGCACCATGAGCCACTTGCTCCAGTGGCCCTGACTGAAGGCTCAGAACCTGCCTCTGATTGGCAGCTGAGAGATACTAGGACCGTCACCTGCCACATCGAATGTATTTCTCCTGGCAGTAAGAAATCCCCAAAGTACACTATGTTCGGGCAATCTTTCCAGCCTACAAGCAGTTGTTGCTTATCTCTGTTAGCTTTGTGCAGGGGAACAATCAGGCTTTGAAATTGAAAGACTTGCATGCATGTGACCCATGAGGTTAAGAGCCCAACACATAACCACTATATTACCAGGGTTCCTGCCTCTTGAAGGATAGGTAAGCAACAAAAGGACCATTTCTCTTAAAACCTCTGATCTAGAGTGGCACACAACTCCTTCCACTTTTATTCTATTGGCCAAGCCCTTCACTGGCAGGGCAGGGAAGTTTACTCTTTCCTTGGATGACTAGGAAGTGAGTGAAATTTTGTCATCTCATACAAAGGGAAAAGGGAAACATGCTCTATGATCAAATAAGTTTTTAAAAAAGTCAAAATATTCATAGAATCTGCCGAGTGTGGCAAAAGCATGAGCACTCCCATTGTAGAAGAAACACTGCTCTCAGAAACCACACTGTGCCTGGCAAGGGAGGCTGGGAGGATTTATGCTTGCTCACTTTGGCCAAGTCATTAAGCAAGGCTGATCAGTAGAAAAGGAAATCGGGTTTGGTGCGGGGATGTGTCATTGGATATGCAGGCGATTCTCCTTGAGATGTATTGGCCCACAACTTTGGACTCACATACAGCAGTGACCATGAAGATGGCATCGGACCTGGCGACATTTCATTTTCGTATATAGAAAGTTGACACAAGCATCTCCTGGTGGTGTAGTGGGTTACACATTGTGTCCCTAACCTTAAACTCAGCAGTTCGAAAACAGCAGCAATCAGTGAGGGAAAGATGAGGCTTTCTACTCCTGTCAAGAGTTACAGGCTCAGAAACTCATGGGGGCAATTCTCCCCTGTCCTACAAGGTCGCTATGCATCAGCAGTGACTCGATGGCAGGGAGATTAAGTTGATATTACCTATTTTAGAAAACGGTCCTGGTTATTCAATTAAGTAAGGCAGGTGCAGCCCTGTCACACAGGGTTTGTTTAGACAGCACAGTAGTGTCCACTCACTCATTAGCTCAGTGTGTCTGGAACCCCAATGTGTATTTCCACATGGGACAATTCAGGTTGAAGACACTGGGGATTCGTGCTTTGTTGAGCAAGCCCTGGAATTGCAAGAGTTCTAAAAGGAGGTCAAAGTTCCTGTTTTTATAACTCTCTCTCTCACACACAGACACACACACACACACAAGCACACACACACACACAGAAAGTGGTGAACTTCACAGAACGTAGTGGGGACTTCAAAGAAAGGGGGGTTGATAGCCGTGAACAGGGTTGGGATGGGTCTTGTTCTATCCATTTGAAAGTCTCTAGGCTAAACAGAAATGTCCTGGTGGTATAGTAGGTTCGGTGTTGGCCTGCTAACCACCAGGTCAGCAGTTCTGAATCCACCAGTTCCTCCATGGAAAAAAGATGAGGCTTTCTATTTGAGTAAAGAATTATAGTCTCAGAGACTCATTGGGGCATGTTTATTCTTCCCTACAGGGGCGCTGCGAGTCAGAATGAACTCAGTACAGTATGCAAAGTACAAGCTGTGCTAATACCATTCCAGAGAGACAGTGGTGTTCCAGGGACATTGGTTTTGCCTGGCCCCTGACCCTGAGGAAACAGGAGGTCTTCAGGTCCTCTCCTGCTGCTCTTCTTTACCATCCTCCCATATCCTCCTCTGCACTCCCAAGTGGTGGGCATGATTTATACACACAGAAATCCACTTACTCCTTTGGAAAAGTGGTTTACTTCACCCCAAAATTCGGAGAACTGTGTCGTCTCCCTTTCAAAGTAAATTATACGATGAACATACAATATTGATTGCAGGCATGTGGATTCTTAATCCTCAAGTTCCCATGAAACCCTGCTTTCCATGGCAAATCAGCCCACCATTTCAGCACGCCAGTATTGCCAGGAGAAAGGAGCCTCAGCAGCCACCACTGCTCCGCAGCCTGCTTTTCACGGTCACGCGGGGATGTCAGAGTGCCCCAGACCTCGTGCACTTGACTCAGTGCTTGCTTGCAGGGGTTGCATTTCGTTAGAGCCCAACAACTTCCGAACATTGGCAAATTCCCTCAACCAAAGGTGGGCAGCGGCCTCATAATGTCACCAGTCATTAACCACCAGCAGGGTTGCGTTATGCTCGTCAGTGCTGTCATGTGCAAGGGGAAAGACAATTCCCACAGGCTGCCAGCTGTGTTTGGGGAGGGAATGCCAGTTGGGGAAGCTGGGGGTCCTCACCCCAGCAGCCACAGTTCCTGGCTCCAGGCCCTGCCCCAGGCTGTGCCAGGACGAAGAGCCTGGACTCTCAGAGACTCCATAGCTCGATTTCCACTCAGGTTGTGTTGTGTTGATCATTCCTTCCCTAGGCTGCCACCCATCTGTCAGTTTGTCATCATGTTGTCATTTGTCTCTAGCTGTGATTGCTGTAAGCGATGTCACCAGCTAAGATTATAACCAGAGCAAGCCACTCTGGACACGCTTCACCAGTGCATCCAAGCTAGGACACACTGGGAAGAAAGACCTGATGATGTACTACTGAAAATGAGTCCATGGAACCCTATGGATCAAAAGAGAATACCGTCCAAACAAGTACTGGAAGAGGAACACCTTAGGTGGGAATACACTCACACTATTCAGTGGGAGGACTCCCTGGGTAGTGTTTGACTAGCACCCAGGAGGTCGGCATTTAAATCCCACCCAGAATCCAAGAGGTGCCTAAGGAAGGTAGGCCTGAATATCTGCTTCCAAAAGGTCACAGCCTTAAAAACCCTATGGAACAGTTCTACTCTGAAATGCATGGGGGTCGCTATGAGTCAAAATGGACTGAAAAGCAGCTAATAACAACAACACTGTATAAAGAACAACACTGCAAGTCCTTAGGACAAAATACACAGCAGGCACAATAGCCTCGACCCCACAGAATAGGGCAACTTATTTTCCTTTGTACCAGAGACCGGAACTGTACAACGGAATGAAACCCTGCCTGCTCTTGTGTCATCACCACAGTCGTTGGTCCATGTTGAGCCCATTGCTGTAGCCACTGTGGACATCCATCTTATCAAGGGTCTTCTTCCCTCTTGCTGCCCCTGTACTTTAACAAGCATTATGTCCTTTCTTAAGAACCAGTCTCTCCTGATAGCATGTCCAATGGATGTGAGATGAAGACTTGCCATCCTCACTTCTAAGGGGCATTCTGGCCGTGCTTCCTCCAAGAGGGATTTGCTTGTTCTTCTGACAGCCCAGACGACTTTCGGTATTGTTTGCACATCTTTCACATGCATTGATTCTTCTTCAGTTTTCCTTACTCACTGTCCAGCTCTCACATGCATATTGACCATTGAAACTACTTACCTTGAATTCAGAGCTTAGGGTACACTACCCAAAGCCACATACCTTGTGAGCGGCTGAAACATGTCTGCTGCCAGGATCTGTCCAATTTATTTTATTGAAACATCATACTCAAAAGGTGCTTTAGGCAAACATATTTTGTCTTTTGACTACATGTCCCAATAATATAACCAGGCTCAGACCCTCACATTGTAATGATTCAGCTATATGTCTGAGAGGTAAAAAGACCGCCAACCATATAACTGATGGGAGAATAGGTACTGACTGTCACCTGCAATGCCATTCCTTCAACAAATATGTATTGAGTGTTATTCAAATGACAACATTTTACAAAGCTTTAAGAAGACCCAGATGTAGAGAACACAGTCCCTGCTCACAGGAGACTCACAGATACTGCATCAGGGCATTCAGATCAGGGACACCACAGATAGATGCTGAAAGTAAAATCATAAAAAATAGCAACCACGCACGGAATCCAGGACAGATAAAATCCTCAGGAACAGTAATGGGAGTAGCGATACTGTGGTAGATTTTTAATCTCCCATCATCTTGCATAGGAGTGGAGTCCAGGCTGTCACTCAGGCCATAGCCAGTGAGGTCTCAATGTGGGCATGGCCTTCTCTTGAGGATTCTGGCAACTCCTGTATTCTTTCCTGGGGGTGAGAGACACCCATGACTTGATATTCCTGCTGACAAGATACATGGATCTACATTGACGGCAGTCAGAGCCCTGAACGGGAGGAGTCATGTGGAGACCCATGCCACTTTCCACCTCCACTGGGTCCATAAGACATTCCACCGACTGCCCTGTGATCTTCCAGCACTTGGTGTCATTGCATGTGTTGCATAAGTCTGAAAAAAATGTACACACTGTTATTGGATATATGGGTTAATTTCGTACTTATGTACGTGGTCTGGACTGGGCTGGGATGTTTTCTTAATATAAAATTATTCTTCTATATAAAGCTTTTTTAAGACACATGAGTGTTTATGAATGTGCTTCTCTAGTCAACTCGAACTGACTCAGATACCATGAGGGCACAGGGTGGCTGTGTAGGGAAGGGGAGGAAAAGGGAACTGATAACAATGGAACACACACACACACAGCCTAGGGGCCGAATAACAGAAATATGAGTAGAGGGACACAGAAGACGGTGTGTATAAAGATATTAATTTATATATAATTTAGTAAGGGTGTGAGGGTTGAGGAAAGAGGGAAAAACAGGAGCTGATATCAAAGGGGTCAAGTAGAATGATAGTGTTTAGAAACTGATGGTGGCAGCATATGTACAAACTCGCTTGATCTAAATGATTTATGGATTGTTATATTATCTGTCAGAGCCCCCATTAAAATGTGTTCTTTTTTCGATAACATAAACTCACTGCCATGGAGTCAATTTTGACTCAGTATAGAACACCCCCTGTGGTTTCCTCGCTTGCTATTCTTTAAGGAAACAGAAAGCCTTTGCTTTCCCCTGCAGAGTGGCTGGTGGTTTCAACTATTGACTTTGAGGTTAGCAGGCACCATAGCACCATGATTCCTAAGGATACTGATAGAAAGGGAGAACCTTGTGGAACATAATTTAAAATTCTTTAATTATCTAGACTTACTTAACTGGAAGAGTCCCAGAGACTATGACCCTGAGTTACTCTTCAAACCTTGAATTGAAACTGTCCCCTGAAGTCATCTTTAAACTAAATAACAATTTAGCTCTTAAAGGATTGCATCCTTGAGTATTGCAGTCTTTAAAAAATCAGCACAAAACTAAATGGGCTACAGATAATTCAAAATATATGTGAGAGGGTTGTGGCAGAGAGATTAAGTAAAAAGAAAGGAAACACCTAGAATAGAAAGAACAAGAATGTTAATTCAATATGAAGAGTGTGACCAATGTCACTGAACATTGTGTCCAGAAAGGGTTGAAATGGAACAGATTTTGCTTTGTATGTTTTCACATATCAAAATTAAATATTAGTAGAAAAAGAGAGAGACTCGCATCTGTTTGAGGCAGACTACCAAATACTGGGTTATATATAATGCTAAGTATTGAATATTATCCCATTTTCATATGGCAAGTATGGAAAGCCAAGGATGGAGTGAGGCATTCACAGGGAGATGGCATTTGAATGATCCAGGAAAATGGCTAAAGAAGATGCTCATTCCCGAGTGTTTCCACTGGGTTTGCAAACACATCAGCAAATGAATGTCAAATAACCCGTCTCACCCTCTAACTCAGAGCTGTGCAACCGAACTCTCTTCTATGATGAAAATGTTCCAGAGCAGTGATTCTCAACCTGTGAGTCGCGACCCCCATGGGGGGGGGGTCGAACAATGCTTTCACAGGGGTCATCCGATTCATCACAGTAGCCATATTATAGTTATGAAGTAGCAACAAAAATAATTCTATAGTTGGGGGGAGCACCACACATGAGGAACTATATGAAAGTGTCACAACATTAGGAAGGTTGAGAACCACTGTTCTAAAGGCATGACATCCAATCTGGTAGCTACTACATTTTATCAGGAAAGACCAGTCCATGGAAAGGGACATCATGCTCGGTAAAACTGAAGGTCCACAAGAAAAGAGACTGACCATCAAGGAGATGGGCTGACACCATGGCTGCAACAATGGACTCCAACCTAACAACCATGGCGAGAATTGGCACAAGATCAGGCAGTGTCCTCAAAGTAACATCCTTGATCTTCAGTCTTTTTAAGAGATCTGTTGTAGCACATTTACCCAATGCAACGTGTCGTTTGATGTCTTGACTGATGCTTCCTTGAGCATTGATCTGGCTTAGGGTTTAAAAATTCCCCTTGGCTTCTCAATCATACAGGAGGCCCACACACTGATCATCTTTCCTCATTACACAGAGTGTCATGCCCCACTCACATTGGTCTCCTTGCTGTTCCAGGAAGAAGCTTGGAGAACCCAATCACAAGGCCTTTTGCACTGACTGTCTCCTACCTGGAACACTTTCCCCACCGCCAGATGGCCACTCCTGTGTCTTCCTGCCTTATTCAAGTACTGCACTGTCAATGAGATCTTCCTTGACTGCGATGCACTACTTGCCCCAAGTTTCCCATCCAGCGCAGTTTAGTGAGAAAAATCTCACTGCTACCTGCAGGGGGGGAGCCTCGACACTGGCATCTCAGAATATGGAGCATAATCAGAACAGAAATGTGACCCTACCTCTCATGCTAAAAGGCTGCTAACTGCAAGATCTAAACCACCACACAACCAGCCACTTCTCAGGAGAAAGGCTGAAAGTTAGTCTCAGAAACCTACAGGGGAAGTTCTACCCTGTCTTATAGTGTCATTATGAATCAGTATCAACTCTATGGCAGTAAATTTGCATTTGGGGCGGGGCGCGTTCTAAGGAGCTCTGGGTCACATACCCTGATCAATCCAACTGGCAGCTGCATCAGCTGGCTAAGGCTTCAAAAGACTGAGTAGGTAACCCAGAGCTCATTGCTGTTGGCAGAAACTTGTGGGGGGTCAGAAGGACTTGAGGTGATGGTGTCCTTCTCAGTGGCCTCAGATAATCTTCTCCCCGGTCTGGGCATCAGCATCTTCTTTGCAAAATGGGATGATTGCATTAGAGAACCACTAAACCCCTATATACCTGAGCAACCAGGAAGCAATTGTGAATCCTGGAGAGGAGCAAAGACTATGCTGGTGGCTCTGCAAATCTTGGGAAGCCTGGATCCGATGCGGCTGGAACTGTCCACTGCGAGGCACCAAGAATCCCGAGAGCTGTAGTTCAGGTCTCCCCCTTGCCTGTGTACCATGGAAGATTTAATAAATGTTCTCCTCATGCTACCTTTAGGATCCTTGGTGGCAAAGTGGCAAAATCCCTTCACATTGGCCTGTTAACTGCAGGGTTGGCAGTTCAAACGCACCTGCTGCATTCCTGTAGAAAGGGCAGCTTTCAACTCCCACAAAGAATTGTTGTTTCAGAAATCCACAAGGACAGTTGTATCCTGTAACTATGGGTCAGAACTGGCACAATAGCAGTGCGTGATTGAGCTTTAAACTACATTTGAGACTGGGGTCTATTTTGAATTCCCCTACCTGTCCATTGGGTGTCATGGGAAGAAAGTAGATAGGAGAAAAAAGGGTAGGAGGCAGTGAGGGAGGAGGGTAGAATGTACTGGAGTAACACATTCTGGCAGAAAATTGTGTGTATGTGTGTGTGTGCGTGTTCTATTGTAATTCACACAGATTATGGGTGGGGGAGGGAACTGAAAAAGTAAATATCCATGAAAAAGAAAAATTTTTTTCTTTGGTGATTTTCCTCTTGTTGAGCTAAGGGATGGAGAATGTACTGCATGGGCGTGACCAGCCACTGGACCGGTGTGCTGTTAACACACCCTCCTGCCTTTGCATGCTGGGAGCCTCTCTGTAAACAGAAGTGACTTGTGACTTCTGATTTCCTGGGGCTCTAAAGAGAACCCGAGAATAGACGTTCTAAATCGTGAACAAAGGAGAGACAAAGGGTTAATGACAGGACAGAATTTTGAAGTTTCATTGGATGAACACAGCGCCAGCATCCAACAAGCATGCCAAAGGCTGAACTCTGCCCAGAAGTAATGAATGAGCACTGCCTTTAGCCCGTGTCCTCACTCTCCCCGTCTCCTGCACTCCAAGCCAGCCTCACTAAGAGTAGGCAATGGTGACATGGTGGTCCTTTCATCTCTCTCTGTCCCCTCACGCTGCCTTCACCTCTATCCAAGTTGCGTCATCCTTCCCCCTTCTCCCTGATCTTCCTCGTGGAAAGATCTAATTCATACTAACTGGTAAAAGTCAGTTAGCACACAAGAAGGAAGACATCTCCTTCCTCAGTCTATGCTGCAGAAAAGGAAACTCGGGCTTGAGCTCATTTGCCCAACTGTCAAAGGTTCCATCACGGGCAGGGCCCTGATGTGAAAATTCAAGCAAGCAGCCCCAGAGCCAGAGCTCCCAACCCTCATCCACTGCAGTTCAAGTTCATGGGGTGAAGTGGTGAAAAGCTAACCAGAAACTGAGAGTCAATGTAGATACGCAAGGCATTCTTGCCAGGGCACTCACTCACTGCCATTGAGTCAATGCTGACTCATAACAACCCTATAGGACAGGGTAGAATTCCCCTGTGAGTTACTGAGGATGTATCTCTTTATAGGAATAGAAAGCCCCATCTTTCCCTTGTGGAGTGGCTAGTGGTTTTAAACTGTTGCACAAAGTATAACCATGACACCATCAGGACTCCAAAACATGCCAGGGCAATCAATGGTTCTGTGAGATCTCTCAGGATAGAGATATACCTTGCTCCTTGGCTACACACGAGAAAGCATTCACCTCCAAGCCTAGTTTGTGATCCAAGTGAGTTTTATGAGAATTAGAAGAAGTTTCAGGTTTATAAAGGCACTTGCAGGGCTCTTCAGAAATGTGCATCTCCTTAGAAGCTTCCCTGAAAGTCACGAGGTCTGCTCTGTGCTCCTGCCTTTTAAATTACTCCAAGAGGTGGGGCGTGCTGGTGACCCTGGTTGAACTCATTGACTGAACTGAATTCACCTGGCCTTGTTGGGCCAATTCAGGTGCAGAACACACCCAGGTGTACCTCCCCTTCCTGGCTGGGAACCTGAGCCTCTGAGCATGCGCAGTGTACCACTCATTCATGGGACAAAGGCTCAGACTGCTGACCATGCGTAATGAATGCCTCAGTCCCTAAGCTAAACTACCTAGCAGTTCCAAAACCCCACTGCTGTGTCGTGTTCATGAACTTTGGCAGGAACACATCCTTACCATGAAGAATCCTGGTGGCCCAATGGCTAAGCACTTGGGCTTTAGACAGCGGTCAGTAGCAATGCATGAGAAAAAGGTCTTGCCATTGTAAACATTCCACCCCACTGCCATCAAACGCAAAGGACCTCTGGTGACATGGCGGGCTACTCACAGAGCTACTAAATGCAAAGTCAACAGTTCTAACCCACCAGCTTCACTGTGGGAGAAAGATGAAGCTATCTCTTCCTATAGAGACAAAATATCTCAGAAACCTATAGGGAAAATTCTACCCTGCCATGGACTACTAAACGAACAACCTAATCTGTCTTGGAAGAAGTCAGGCCAGAGTGCCCTTGACAGCATATATGGCAAGATTTTGCCTCCCAAATATGTTGGACATATTGCCTGGAGAAGGACATCCTGCTTGGTAAAGTGGAGGGGCAGCACAAAAGAGGAAGGCCCTCAACGAGCTGGATTGACACCGTGGCTGCATCAATGAACTCTGGCAGAGAACAAATGTGATGATGGTGCAGGACCTGGAAGTGTTTGGTTCTGTTGTGCATAGGGTCACTTTGGGTCAGAAACCACTCAATGGCACCTGACAGCAACAACAACAAGTATATAAGATCACCATGAGTTGGAATCAACTCGACAGAAAGTGGGCTTTGGGTCTGTCATGGAACCAACCCTGGCTCATAGCGACCCAATCATGGGATTCTGAGGCTATAAATCTTCATGGGAGCAGAGGGCCTCATCTGTCTCCTGCGGAGCAGCTGGTAGGTGTGAACCCCTGACTTTGCAGTTGACAGTCCAACAATTCCCTTAAAGTACCCCCCGGGGCTCCTTTGATAACGATGACAGACTAGGAAACCCAATGGGGACATTTCTACTCTGTCACATGAAGGCATCCTGTGCAGAATGGGCTCAACGGGAACTAACACCAACCCCACCACTTTTAACACCATCCCAACCTTACAGACTGTGCTAGGCTCTTGAAGGAATTGACTCTTTGCACTCCCACTGAGCGAGCTATGAGCATGCATGCATGCCAACACGTAACTTCCGGTCCTGAACTAGGGATCAGCTGCACATGTAAGGATGTGCTTCTAATGTGGAAGGAAGTAAAGAGAGGGGATCTGGAAGCAGGAAAAGCCAGGAAGCAGGAGTCACTTAGGCAGACCCCTTTCCTAAACCAGCTTAATTAGCATATCACAGATCCTGGCTCAGAGGTGATGTTCAAAGAAGAATTGTTCACTGAATACACAAGGGAAGGAACAGAGTAAGTGAACACAGAAATGTGCTAATGACCAAATTGACTCACAGTTCCCACCCTGCTCTTCTTCTTCCAGGTTCTTCTCTAGTTGCTAATGGTATTTGCTCGACCTCTCACAAGCACAAAAGGAGCCCTGGTGGCCTAGCGGTTAGGCAGTGGGCTGCTAACCACCAAACTAGCAGTTCTAAATTAGCAGGCATTCTGAAGGAGAACAACAAGCTGTCTGCTCCTTTAAAGAATTACAGTCTTGGGAATGCACAGTGGTAGCTCTACCCTGGCCCATAGGGCTGCTCTGAGTCTGACTCGACTGGACAGCAGTGAGTATGGGTTTGGTTTGGTTTTCACAGGTACCCCGATCCGTTGGTGGTCTTGGTAAATTGCACACGCTGGTTCAGTGGACCTTGTGTAGGGCTTGAGAATTTGCACTTCTAACAAGCTCCTGATGTTGCTAGTCTGTGACCATATTTGGGGTGGCAAGGCTCTGGACTACCGGGGTCTTCCTGGTGGCTGCTGTCACAGCGCAAGTTCCCAAGAGTGCACCGCTACTCATTTCTTTGGAATCAAGGTTTTTGGTTATTTGTTCCATGACACTGAAAAGTTTGGACCTGACATACGCAGCTCAGGCTGTATTATCTATCTTCTCTGCCCTCTTGGATTGGAGATGGATCACCTATGAAGCGATGAGGGTAAGAAGGGTTGGGTGTCCCCGGGTAATGTGAACAGTTAGCACGCTCAACCACTGCTGATTAAAAGGTTTGCGGTTCAAATCCAAGGCCCCTCAGAAGAAAGGCCTGCTGATTCACTTCTGAACGACCAGCCTTTGAAAGCTCTGTGGGGTCCCGTGGTGCTGACCCACACGGCGTCACCGTGAGTTGGAATGGACTCCTCAGAAACGGGTTTAGTAAGCAGCACAAAGAGGAAACTCCTTGGTGAACTGGAGGACACGGTAGCTGAAACCATGGGCTCCAACATACTACCCCTGAGGCTGGCAAAGGACCGGGCAGTGCTGCCTTGTGTTGCAAAGAAGGTCCCTGTGATGTCAGAATGATTGGACAGCACTAACAACAACAAAGGATGTCAGGGCCCTTCACTTCCCCAGACCACTGACCAGGTTCAAAGACCCGCATGCGAGTATAGTTTCACAGTTAGATGTGTTTAGAAAAAATAATGTTTGCAAAAGTAAAATCTTGGTTTACATTTTACAGAGCATGCACAATGAGTAGAACGCTTAAGGTCCACCGGAACCTGTTTAGGGTCCCCTCCACTTGCTCACCACCGATAAGTCGATTCTGACTCATATTGATCCTACAGGAGAGGTTAAAATTTCCCCTGTGGGTATTTCTGAAACTATAGCGCCTTATGGGAATAGAAAGCCTCCTCTTTCTCTGCAGCTGGTGGGTTCAAACTGCCAACCTTGTCTTTAGCAGCTCAGGACTGACTTGTATCTCTATGAAACCAAAATCTACCTCACTGCCAGGGAGGTGATGCTGACTCATAGTGACCCTATGAGGCAGAGTAGATCTGTCCCTGTGAGTTTCTGAGACTGTAACTCTTTATAGGAGTAGACAGACTCTTCTTCCCACGGAGTGGCTGGTGGTTTCAAAGTGCTGACTTTGGTGTTAGCAGCCCAACATGCAAACACTATGCCACCAAAGCTCCTTTTGTACCCCTATAAGTAGATAAATATTTCTCTTATATCTGTGTTTCAACCAAAGGCATGGCTATAAAGGAAAAAAGGCCATGAGTGTCAAGAATGATTTGAAAATGTGGAGTTCTTTTGGGAAAGGATATATATATATATATATATATATATATATATATATATATATATATATATATATATATATATATACTTGTGTATATAAATAGAATTCTGATGGCAAGAGTGGTCAGGAGTTGGACTGTTAATCTCAAGGTCAGCAGTTTGAATGGCCAACCGCTCCTCTGGAGAAAGAGGAGATTTTCTACTCCTCTAAAGAATCACAGTCTCAGAAACCCACGGGGGCCATTTTACTCAGTCCCATGGGCCTGTGAGTTGGAATGGACTTGATGGCAGTGAGGGCATGTAAATATGCAAACACCCACCTCGGACTTAGGATTTGACCTGCTCCCTCAGCCCCGTGAGCATCTGCATCTGAAGCCATGGACTTGGCCTTCTGTGAAGAACCCATTAGTGCACCGCCACAAAGAGAATGAGTTTCCTCTGTGTCAGTCCATTACCCTGCCAACGTTCAGGATGGAGCCAACACCCTTGGTTTCCCAGAGAAATTGGCTCAACATCCCCCTGATGTGGTTGCATGACATAGGCCACTCATGCAATGCACTGCATGTGCTCTATTTAATGCACTATCACCAACAAGTCTACATGGGTGGTAACGCTGAAAACCTTGCCCAAACAGCTGGCTTCACCAAAGTATATGGAACCATGTGGAGTCGTCGACCAGTTCGACTCTGCACTGGCTGTACGTTGGCATTGCCAAGGGGGCTTTCTCACTGACCGTGACCTGAATCCTGCTTCCACTAAGCCTTGCTTCATTGGTCTGGGATGGGGCCAGGCCAATGGGAGGCTTGAAAGCTCCTAAGGGATTCCAAAGTATGACCAAGGGTGAACACTACTGTTTTTGGCCATCACATCCGGGAAGGCCCTTGGGACTTTGCCACTCAAAGTATGATAGGTCAAGGAACCAGCAACATCAGCATTAGCTTCTCCCATGCTAATGCCATCGAGTTGATGCTGACTCATAGTGACCCTACAGGACAGGGTAGAACTGCCCTTGTGTGTTTCCCAGACTGTCACTCTTGCCCGGAGTCTACCGCCTCATATTTCTCCCAAGGAGTGGCTGGTGGTTTAGGACTACTGTCCTTGTGGTTAACAGCCCAAGAGTACCAGGGCCTCTAGAACTGCTGGATCCTAGACCCCACCCTGAACCCACAAAATCAGAATCTGCCCCCCAGCCCGATTTCCAGGAACCTGGGTAAGTGCATGCATGTGAAAGTTTAAGAAATACTTCCTTAGAAACCATTACTTTCCAGAACAAACTCCTCCTGCCAGAGGTGCAGAAATGGAAGCCCATTAGGCCATGCTCGCCTAGAAGCAATTTGAGGTCTCAGTGCTCCTATATCCTGGCTGTCATCCAGATTTCCTTATTCTCACCTGGACTGTTGTCACTGCAGCAGGTATTGGTGAGTCCTCAGCACGAACAGCCCCAAATTCGGTCTAGAGACACAGCTCCCATTTCAGAGTAGTACAATCCACAGTTTACTGTAGAGTTTCTGGCTTTTACTGGCTTGGGGTAGGGTCTAGTGGGAAACGCATCTTAGCAAGAGCCATTATGTATTATGGATGTGCACAGTGAGTTTGTCTTGAGGCATATTTATGTCTGACGTTGTTATGTATTCTCTTTCTATCCCATGCAACGTTATTTTTTTGAAAATTTATATTTGCTTTTAATTACCCAGACATATAAGTGATTTATAGCTAGTTCTGATCGATTGGAATCAGATGACCACGCCTGGATTAACCATGGGTCCTGGTGACCATTAGGCACTTCTTTCCATGAATGATATTTTCACCTGAGTGAATGCATTCACGACTTTTCTTCTCTTAAGATAAATAAGCAGGTGGGTATCATTTTGCTATGCTGGCACTTCCTTGTGCTGTTTTAAGTTCACCCAGCAATTTTTAAAAAGAGAAACATATTACACCTGTCACACACTTTATAATTCATGTGGAAAAATTTGGGGGAGAGCTAAATAGAGGTGACCCGTGGTGCAGTCTTACTTACTGCTTGTTAGAAGGTACTGAAATTTTATATACATAAACACTAGAAACCAGGAGAGATGAAATGGTGGTTCCATGGCAGAATTCTCACTAGCCATGCAGGAAATTTGGGTTTGATTCTTGGCCAGTGCGCCTCCTGTTACAGCTACCACCTAACTGCTAGTGGAGGCTGGCATATTGCTATGATGCTGAACAGATTTTAGCGATGTTTTCTGCCTACAGACAGACTAGGAGGAAAGGCCTGGTGAACTCCTTCAAGCCATCAGCCACTGAAAACCCCCCAGCTGACAAGGGGTCAAATCTACAACCCATTGAAGGAATGGGGCAGGACCAGTGGGCATTGAGTTCTGTAGCACCTGGAGTCCGCATGAGTCAGGAGCTGGCTGACTTGAAGGCAATTGTCCACAGCACTCTCTAGGAAGGCAGTGGTTGGAGCACATAGGCGTCCTTCATGTGGCCCCATGATCATCAAGCCTTAAGTCATGCAACCAACTCTGGGAAATGAGAGATGCCCGGGGTACCAGGAATATTTGAAAGATCTGGTGTAAATTGGTTCAGCCCAGGGGAGTTCTGGAAACCACCGAGGTAAGCTTCCTGCTGCACCACTAACTTAGCTCCAGTGCGAGTGGATGGGTGTCTGCACATGTACCCAGCCACCATTAGTGCGTTTGTTGTTGTTGTTGCCGTTCACGTCCGTAGAGTCGATGCCGATTCACAGTGACCCTATATGACAGGGTAGAATTCCCCCTGTGACTTTCTCACACTGTGACTCTTTACAGGAGTAAAAAAACCTCATCTTTCTCTTGAGGAGTGGCTGGTGGTTTTGAATGGTTGATCTTGCCATTAGTCCATTGCGTAACCAGGTGCTGTCAATTTGGTTCCAACTCATGGCCACTCTATGTACAGCAGAACAAAACAACACGCTGCCCTGCGCATTTCTCACAGCCATTCCTACATTTGAGCCACTGTGTCAACTCATCTTGTGGAGGTTTGTCCTCCTTTTGGCTTGACCAAGCATGCTGCCCAACTCCAGGGACTGGTCCCTCCTGATAACACCCAAAGTACATGAAGCCAAATGTCACCATCCTCGCTTCTAAGAATCAATCTGGCTGTAGTTCTTTCAACATAGATTTGTTTGTTCTCCTAGAAGTTCCTTGGTGTATTCAATATTCCTCACCAGGACCATATTTCAAATGCATCAATTCTTCTCGTGGGACTTCCTTATGCATTTTCCAGCTTCCACATGAAAATAATCATGCCTTGGGATAGGATACTCCTGAGTTTTTAAGGTTACAAAGTCACCTTGGTTCAAAAAAATGTTTAAAAGGCCTTTTGCAGCAAATTCACTGAAAGCAATTTATCCAGTGATTTCTTTACAGATATTTCTATGAGCGTTGGTTGTGGATGGGTCCAAGTAAGATGAAATGCTTCATCATTTAAATCTTTTCTCTGTTTATCATGTTGCTTATTGGTTCAGTGGTGAGGATTCTTGTTCTTTTAACCTCGAGTTGTAATCCATACTGAAGACTATCATATTTGAACTTCATCAGTAAGTGCTTCAACTCCTCTTCCCTTGCAGCAAGCAAGGCTGGTCGCCTGCATATTTCAGGCTGTTCTCAAATCTTCCTGCAATCCTGAAGTCTCCAATTCAGCCATCCAAAACTCAAAACAGCTCAATGCCATGGAAGTCAAGTCAATTCTGACTCGAGCAAACCTGTAGGCCAGGAAAGAACCTCCCGGAAGGTTTCCAAGGCTGTAATCTTTGTGGCAGCACATGGTCACATCTTTCTCACTCGGGATAGCTGGTGAATTCCAAGTGTTGCTCTTTCGGTTAACAGTGAAGTGCTTAAACATTGCCCTACCTGGATTCCAAGTGTGAGCTAGCAGCCACAATTTTCTTCTGAGACCAAAGGGGTTGTTAGGTGTGAATTCTCGACCAAGGGTGGTCCAGCAGACCTGCTCAGTATTCGCCCAGGTGCAAAATCCATCAAGAGGATGCATTGTCATTATTTTTAATCACATAACACACCCAGGTGTAGCAGCAACCCAGCTTTGTAATATCACCCTGGTTTTGATAAATATGTACCATTCCTTGATAACGCTTCCAAATCCTTTAATATCCTGCAGCTCAGTCGCTGATGTCTGGCTGTAACAAAAGGTGTGAAGGGAGACCATATGTCAATAAACTCTCCCCGTCTGCCACAACTCAGCGCATAATCAGCTCCACGGTAAAATGCATGGTAAGTCAGTTATGCGCTGGCGGGGAGGGCAAGGGGCCCCTTTCAGGTTTGTCTTCTGATGAAGTTGACCAAAATGACTTCTTATTTCAACCTATTAGGAGAGTGAGAGTTGCCCCCCCTCCCTCGCCATTTTTCTTTTCTTTTCCCTTTTTGTCCCTTTCCCCTTGGAGGGACAGCCTGCTCTGCTATTCTGAAAGGGTTTTCTGTTTTATGCTGCGCTCTCCACTCCATTAAATCACCTTTCCTCACATTAAATACAGGTCTTCAGGGTGGTCAGAGAGCTTTGCTGTGAGGGATAATGATATAATGAGGATGACATGCATGAAAAATCATTTTTCAGCTCAATCCCAGGCAGACCACGGGGAAGCATGAAATGGGAAGGAGGAGAGGTGTACCTCACTGTAGACAAGAGCCAGGCTTCTGAGGGGGCCAGTCTCGACCTGGAAGGCTGCTGAAGGCTTCTTTACCTCACTCACTCATTCACTCATTCATTCAACCAGCTTGCTACTTACTTATTAAATGCCAGACCTTGGGGCTCTCTCACTGAACAAAAGAGACAAAAATCCCCCTTCTGTCAAGAAGCTTCCATAAACAGAGGCATTCAAACACTTCCTAGAGAATGTGTTTAAAGTCCAATTTACACAAAAGCAGAAGAAGAGACTGATGCGAGGGGTTTCACACACACACATGTTCATATATGACTCCCATTGCAGCGACAAAGTGTAGGACTCTTCCAGGAGACACTATTCATTGGAGTTAAATTGCTCCCCCCAACCCCCTGAGCTCTCGCTCTCTCTTTTTTTTCTTTCTTTCTGAGAGCAATTGCCCTTGGAAGGGATTAGCTGCTATCACTCTCTAGCACCTTAGTGTGAACTTATTTATTGGCTCCTTTTCCTGCCTAGATAGGAGGGGCCTCCAGGGCTGCTAAAAGCCAGAAAAATCCCAAAAAAGGCAGCAACAAGAGAGGCAGAGGACAATTGGGGCCAGTGTTTCTCATTTGAGTGGGGGGGGCATTTGTTAAAGATGCAGATTACACACACATACAGCACACACACACTTCCCTGCCACCCCACCCAATATGGCCCTACTAAATAAGGATCCTACCCCACCATCTGTCCGGGAGCCCCTGAACTGGCCCTTCCCATGAAACAAGCCAGGGCCATTGAAAGTGACTCTTTAGGCAAAAGACCAGTGACTTAGGTTTTCCAAACCAGGATAAAGCCCATTTGTTAAGCACTTGCATATTAACCAAAAGGTTGATGCTTCAAACCCACCCACCGGTTCCTAGGAAAGCAGGCCTGGTGATCTGTTTCTGAAAGGGCACAGTCTTGAAAAGGATCCCTGGTAACATATTGTCCTGCTAGCCATAAGGTCAGCAGTTCAATCCTACCAGCTGCTCTGAGAGAGAAAGCTGAAGCTTTCTACTGTACAGATGTATAGTCTCAGAAACCTACCAGGGCAAGTATACTCTGCTGCCATGAGTCAGAATTGACTCAATGGCAGCAAGTGTGTGGATGGGCAGGGATTGATTGGGCACCAACTAACACTAAGAACAACTATTTTGGGTGGCAGTGACATTCTTCTGCTTTATCTAGAATCTGAACTCTCAGCGTCATTAACAATGGAGGCAACAGACAAATAATTATAAACTACAGAAGGGTAAAGAAAAGCTAAAGAAGTTACTTCTGTTTGGGGTTTAGTTGCGTGCTTTTTTTAGCAGAAAATATGAACTATGAAGGAGCAGGGACTTGCTGGACTTAAATATGAACTGTAAGATCTCTCTCCGGGCTAGAGTTACATCTCAGTTCTTGGCTCTGCATGAGAAAGAATTCACGCCAAAGCCTGGCTCGTGATCCAAGTGAGTTTAATGAAAGTTAAAAGAAGTTTCAGGTTTTACGCGCCACCCCTAGGATTCCTCCCCACCATGTAGCCTGGCAGAGACTGCTCGAGGTCACGCAAAGATCTCTCTCCTAAGTTTTCCTCCAAAAAAACACCTGTCTCATGTTCTTTCTCAAGTTCCCTCCCCAGTTCCTGTCCCCAGTTTTTCCTTTCTCCCCCTCGCTCCTGCCTTTTCAAGGATTCCCGGGGGGAGGCATGGTGAATGACCCCAGGTCGATCCCATTGGCTGAATTGCAATCACCTGGCCCAGGTGGGCTGATGCAGGTTTAACGCCCATCCGTACCCACCAGCGGGAAAACCTAGGCTTTTGTTCTATGCTTGGTTCTCCTGGGCATGCGTCAATGGACATCTCATTCCTGCCTATCTGCCTAACAAAACCTATTTTTCAACCCCAAGTCTTTCTTGCCAAAAAATAATGTCCCATAATAGGAATGGCATGAGCAGGGCTTCTGCGTTGGATCAGATCAAGAAGATAGCTTTCATGCCCTGTACTAAGATCACAAAAGAATGTAATCCAGTGCCTTGTAGACAGTCTCGTGTACACAAAAGGTTTTCTAAGAGTCTCCAGAAGGCTGTGCTACAGCCTAAATAGGCTGAACTGCAGCCTAAAACAGAGAGGGACCCATTTCAAAGAGATGTGGGGACATGGCTTTCATAAAATTGAATGCATCATGTAATCCAGTGCAAGGGAAACCCAGTAACTTTGGGAAGGAACTGCATTGGCTTGGACTAAACAGCCAGAGATAGTGCTACATAAAAAGAAAGAAGATGATTGATAAAGCAACCCAGACATTATTGTGGAAAAGGAAAAGGGACTTAGAAGACAATCAAAAGCTACAAGGAACCTCTCCTAGGGAGAAGTCTTGTGGTTTCAACTTGTGTGCTCTGGGGGATATTTGGCAGTCACGTATTAAATTGTGCATTCAATTTAATCCCTTTAAGGGATTTTGTCACTGGGCCTACAGCCCAACTATCCTGACAAAAAAATCTATCTTGAAAATCACCCTGCTGTGAGGAAGCTAAAGGCAAGCACATGATACGATCACATGG